>NC_135868.1:21644300-21919300 GCF_031162955.1 Sander vitreus
CACATTGATCATCAACAGGCCAGGTGTCAACCTACCAGTTGGGGGCAGAGCAGCAGTGGGGTGTTGCCTATAAAATCACTCCTGAGACCACAGAGACCGAGCAGAATGTGATGAAGTGTTTCCAGGTCAACGGAACAAAGGATGAAGCAGTCACATCACAGGCGTCGTTGCCTGATGTGCAGGGATTCCAGGTCTGTGATTGGAAAAACGCTTTGTGCAGTATTTGAACACCAAACCATAGTTTTAAGATGGATTTGTGTAACAATAGTCTTATCACCATAATTCACTAAGTCTTTGCTGACCTTTAGCAGTTTTCACTGCATGGCACCAGTCAGATCCTGCAGAAAAAGAATTACTGAATTAAAAATGGCTAAATATCCCTGTTGCAACATGTTCTGTGACCCACTAAAGTGTAAGTGTAGACTGAACCTGAGTAGACAGATTTTAAGTCTGTTTGCTACTTTTTTGCATTTGTTGTCTTGCATTTCAACCATCACAGAATCTAGTGTTACACTCCCTGACATGCAGACTTGAAAATTCCTGTAAAAAGGCTGCAGGTCTTCCCGAGATTCTGTTATTTACACTTAATGAGTGATATTTTAGTTGAGGGCTCGGGGAAAACCGGGCTACATTTAAAAAAAAAAAACAAAAAAAACAATAGTGTTTATTGGAAATGTGTACCGCTCATCTCCACCATGGACTCTTTTCAGATTTAATCTAAGATTAAATAAATACTCTGTATGCTCACAAGTCAAATGTTGATTCCCCTCCTACAGTTCCTGAGGATGGAGTACTACGGAGGTTCCCTGTGTGAAGTTTGGCAGAATGTGACCACTGTGGGTTTAAAGAAGAACACCTACACACTGTGGGTGACTCATTTAGAGAGAGGTGCAGATGGCAAGGAAGAGCCTGCCACTCCGCTCCATTATGAAATGATGGGTTACAACACACTGCTGGGCTCACATTATGACAAATACTATGTGGACTACAAAGAGTTCAGCACCCACGTGGACCCTAAAGTCTTTTCGCTGCCTGAAGGTTTGTACTCTCCTGTAGGTGCACACATCAAGATGTTTTTAGAAAGATTTAAAGAAAAGAAACTTTTTTTTTCTTTCTTTTCCTACAGGTATGAGCTGTGGCGGATTTCCTGGTCCAGGAGTGGAGCACCACTTGTTGGCCAATCCAATGAAAGAGCTCATCCACACCTCGGCATCAGGCCACTCACAGCACATCTTCAACCATTTTAAGGACAAGTTCCAGCGTCGGTACAGCGATGAAAGAGAACATGAGAAAAGGGGGCACGCTTTTGTTCAGAACCTTCGGTGAGAGGAACATTAAATACTGATAAATTGTGACACTGCAGCATTACCAATTCAATCTTTTTTCTTAAAGGACATTCTAGCAGTCCAGCACAGATATACACTCACCTAAAGGATTGTTAGGAACACACTACGAATACCGTGTTTTACTCTCTTTCGCCTTCAGAACTACCTTAAGTCTTCGTGGCATTGATGGGGTCTTCTGCTGGTGTAGCCCACCCACCTCAAGGTTGTGCGTGCTGTGGCTTCACAAATGCTTTGCTGCTTACCTCGGTTGTAACGAGTGGTTATTTGAGTCAAAGTTGATCTTCTATCAGCTTGAATCAGTCAGCCCATTCTCCTCTGACCTCTAGCATCAACAAGGCATTTTCACCCAGAGGACTGCCGCATACTGGATGTTTTTCCTTTTTACAGACCATTCTTTGTAAACCCTAGAAAGGGTTGTGCGTGAAAATCCCAGTAACTGAGCAGATTGTGAAATACTCAAACGCCTGTCTGGCACCAACAACCATGCCACGCTCAAAGTTGCTTAGATCACCTTTCTTTCCCATTCTGACATTCACTTTGGAGTTCAGGAGATTATCTAGACCTGGACCACACCCCTAAATGCATTGAAGCAGCTGCCATGTGATTGGTTGATTAGATAATTACATTAACGAGAATGTAACCGGTGTTCCTAATAATCCTTTAGGTGAGTGTATATGAAGTTTTAATTGAAGGGTTTCTGATGACTGTTTTCTTATTACTCTAGGTATGTCCACTCCAAGAACAGAGCAGGGCTGTCTTTCTCTCTGGCTCTCAACTCTCTTTCAGATCGCACCATGTCGGAGTTGGCCACCATGAGGGGAAGGAAACGAGGAAAGACTCCAAACGGAGGGCTCCCCTTCTTCTCAAAACTTTACGAAGGAGTGAACGTACCTGAGTCACTTGACTGGAGGCTTCAAGGTACCTATATACATTCTAAAATGTTAGCCAAAGATGCATCTCACTGGCAGGACATCCTAGTTTTTAACTCAACTCTGCTCCTGCAGGTGCTGTGACCCCAGTGAAGGACCAGGCCATCTGTGGCTCCTGCTGGAGCTTTGCCACCACTGGAGCAGTAGAGGGCGCTCTCTTCCTAAAGGTGAAAATGATAAATAGCAGCCACTGGCCACATTTTCTACTGGGGGCTACTTCCTTGCGCTTTTTAAAACCATAGATGTTCAGCATGGCGGCTCATTTGTTCATCTTTTGGTAGACTTGCATTGCAGTTATGTTTGGTGTTAATCTATTATTGGCACCATTCTAAATATTTAAGACTAAGATGCAGTTTGAATGAAACTTTGGCTGTAGGGGAGTGGGTTTTTTATGCAGAAAAATACAGCGCCCATGTCTGGGTAAAATGTGACATTTGAAGTCTGTATTCAGTCATTTTGGTGAAATATATCTGCATCTGATTCTCTTTATTTAAGGTGCAGCTCTTTTGTCTCATGTGAGTAAAAACATGTCCTCTCCTTCAGAGGAGGGGAGGTTCCGCAGCACAATTCGTCGTGCCACTTTCATTCACGTTAAATAGACTTAACAGTGTGCAAAAAAAGAAATAAAAGTGAGTGAATGTCAGCTTTGCAAGGAAGAGCTCAAAGGCATTCCTTTAACGTGTTGCCAAGCAACTTCGATCCAAACATTGGATAGTTTAATGGCACCCCATTGATGTGACAATTCTTTCACTCTCTCACTCACACACACTCTTGATTTTGTCTCTTGCTTTGGGGCCAGTTGCTGTTTAATTGCTAGGCCAATAATGGAGATTTCTAAGGAGGTAGTTAACCCACTGCAGGAAAAATGGAAAAACATTTGGGAGGTGGGTTGTTAATAAAACACAAATGGTTTTGACTTTAGAAGGGCCTTACAGAGTCATTAAGAAGTGTTTCTGGGCAGAGTGTAATGTGTTGGTGCTGTGCTATGTAATAAGAGAAAAGGAGGGGTATTATGAACTGATGAAAGCAAGTTTATAATTGGATTTTCTTTTCCTTTTTGAATGAAATGGAGCAAATCAAGCAAATCCCACCATTTAATTTAAACTTTAATATGTTTTACAAAAGTGTGAGACCACTGAGGGGGAAGATTTATTATCTTCTCTGTGGAGGAGTACTCCACTATTTATTTCAGTGTTCAACAGTTTGTCTTTGGGGCCTTTGCCATCACGCAGCAGCAGGAAGTGACCTGCAGCACGGCACCCCCTGTCCCCACAGGCAGGTTCATAAACAGAGCCGCTTCCCAGGGGCCAATTTTGAATGTACTTCTTCGTGATCTCACAGCGCCTGCCTAGCATCCTGTAGATAACAGCTGGTGTACAAATGTTCATTATAAACTTCATTGTTGTCTCAAACCATCTGTTTTGTGTGCTTGTATTATACTTCAGAGAATGTGATTCATGCAGAGCAGGACAGGGTAGTAATCTGTGTGCGGAGTGTGATCATGTTTTGTTCTCGTGTTTTTTTTCAGACGGGCTCCCTGCAAGTTCTGTCTCAGCAGATGCTGGTGGACTGTTCCTGGGGTTTCGGCAACAACGGCTGTGATGGAGGGGAGGAGTGGAGAGGATACGAGTGGATCATGAAACACGGAGGCATCGAGACAACAGAAACTTACGGAGCCTATATGGGAATGGTGAGATGATTCCGAGATGTGAAGGCGGAATCTGTTAGTAGAATAACCTGTAAAGTCAAAATCGAATAGCACTGCATTGAGACCATTATGATGTTGGGTTTTTTTAAAGAATGGCAGGTGACTGTGAAGGTGTTTCATTTTGGTTGACAAAATGAAACACCCTCACACATGTGGTCCTCTATATTTGAGGTGAATGGTGCATTTTACCCACATGTCATTTTGGAAGTCTTTTTCTCTTGGATTAACTTGGGCATATTTGCCAAAATAAATTCTGAAAAGGAACCTTTGAGCTCATTTGACATCTTTACTAAGGCAGCGAAGCTCAGTTGGACACTTTTTTTTTTTTTTTAAACCGAGATCCTATGAAACATGATTCCATTCGTCTGCACCCAATTATGTCCAAGGGAAATATATTAAGGGGCCTCAAGAAATGTTCTGACCAGTACAATGTGCCTCTGTGAATATTGCAATATCAGTTACTGTAATATCTTTCCTACATGGGACCCGTGTACGACCGGGATGCAGAATTGTTTGCAGTCCTGCTGCACTACAGGGTTCAGTAGTAAATGTTCTGTCTCCCTCTCTCAACAGAATGGATTTTGCCACGTGAACACATCCCAGCTTACTGCACGTATCCAGAGCTACACCAACGTGACATCAGGAGATGCAGAGGCCCTTAAGCTGGCGCTCTTTAAAAACGGGCCGGCGGCTGTCAGTATCGATGCTTCACATCGATCATTTGTTTTCTACAGCCACGGCGTCTACTATGAACCGGCTTGTGGTAAGTTTACTTGTCACTCATACTTTTCATAGCAACAACGGTCTTTCTCGCAATATAAATCAGGAATCCTTCTTGGGGGTTTTTTTCTTTTAGGTAATACCACTGATAATTTGGACCATGCCGTGCTCGCAGTGGGATACGGCACCCTGAATGGGGAGCCATACTGGTTGGTAAAGAACTCATGGTCCACCTACTGGGGCAATGATGGCTACATCCTCATGTCTATGAAGGATAACAACTGTGGAGTCACCACTGATGCTACATATGTTACACTAGCATAGATGTGCCCATTTTCTTCTGTGTATAACCAAATGTTAATGCCACTATGTGAGTGCCTGAGGATGAATGCTAAATACTGGATGTGTTAAGATATGGTTATCCAATCAAACTGAGATACTTGGTGATAATGTGTTACATTTTGCTGTTGAATGGTGTTAGAGTGAAGTAAGATGCTACACAACTCGCACACGGAACAAGCCCACTTTTTTTTTAAACCGGTTTTATTGCTGGTGACACATAGCTGCAGTGCCTTCATTTCAGTTGTACAAAATGAAACACCCTCACACATGTGGTCCTCTATATTTGAGGTGAATGGTGCATTTTACCCACATGTCATTTTGGAAGTCTTTTTTCTCTTGGATTAACTTGGGCATATTTGCCAAAATAAATTCTGAAAAGGAACCTTTGAGCTCATTTGACATCTTTACTAAGGCAGCGAAGCTCAGTTGGACACTTTTTTTTTAAACCGAGATCCTATGAAACATGATTCCATTCGTCTGCACCCCAATTATGTCCAAGGGAAATATATTAAGGGGCCTCAAGAAATGTTCTGACCAGTACAATGTGCCTCTGTGAATATTGCAATATCAGTTACTGTAATATCTTTCCTACATGGGACCCGTGTACGACCGGGATGCAGAATTGTTTGCAGTCCTGCTGCACTACAGGGTTCAGTAGTAAATGTTCTGTCTCCCTCTCTCAACAGAATGGATTTTGCCACGTGAACACATCCCAGCTTACTGCACGTATCCAGAGCTACACCAACGTGACATCAGGAGATGCAGAGGCCCTTAAGCTGGCGCTCTTTAAAAACGGGCCGGCGGCTGTCAGTATCGATGCTTCACATCGATCATTTGTTTTCTACAGCCACGGCGTCTACTATGAACCGGCTTGTGGTAAGTTTACTTGTCACTCATACTTTTCATAGCAACAACGGTCTTTCTCGCAATATAAATCAGGAATCCTTCTTGGGGTTTTTTCTTTTAGGTAATACCACTGATAATTTGGACCATGCCGTGCTCGCAGTGGGATACGGCACCCTGAATGGGGAGCCATACTGGTTGGTAAAGAACTCATGGTCCACCTACTGGGGCAATGATGGCTACATCCTCATGTCTATGAAGGATAACAACTGTGGAGTCACCACTGATGCTACATATGTTACACTAGCATAGATGTGCCCATTTTCTTCTGTGTATAACCAAATGTTAATGCCACTATGTGAGTGCCTGAGGATGAATGCTAAATACTGGATGTGTTAAGATATGGTTATCCAATCAAACTGAGATACTTGGTGATAATGTGTTACATTTTGCTGTTGAATGGTGTTAGAGTGAAGTAAGATGCTACACAACTCGCACACGGAACAAGCCCACTTTTTTTTTTAAACCGGTTTTATTGCTGGTGACACATAGCTGCAGTGCCTTCATTTCAGTTGTACAAAATGTAATTGTGACATGTTTTGTTGTGCTTTATACTTTGTTGCATTCAAATGCACTGGGCAGGAATCAATGCAATAAAAAAATTGGAAAGTTTTCTATTAGCTGGCTTCAGTGACATCTCAGATTCATGCAGTGGTGTTAGATTGTATGAATTGAAAGCATACTGGCCTCAAATATCTTTGCTATAGGAATAATAGTTTTTGCCTGAGTAACATTTTTTTTTTTTTTTTTTTAAATGTATCACAAATCCATATAGACAGTAACATCCCTTAAAGGGCCAATGTGTAGGACTTTCTCCCATCTAGTGTTGAGATCATATATCGCAATCAACTTTCTCGCGCCACGCAGTTCAAAGCAAGTATTACAGCTACGGTAGCCTTCATGTTCTGATGACGCCGGTCTCTTGCGCTTTTCAATATCCTTTCCTTTTCTGGGTGAAGAAGAAGACTCTGTTCCTGAAATTTGGATTTTGAATAACGTGTGGTCCTCTGTTTCCTTCTTCAAACTTGCCGGGGCCGGGAAGCTACAATGCCCATTAGCAGCACCTGTGAGTTTATCATGTGACAGTGAAAATGCGAAAGGCGGAGCAGTATATCCTGTACGTCCCGTACCCGCTAACGTAATTCAAGATGGTGCATGAATATGGAGCGTCTACCCCAGTTCATGCAAATGTAAAATTTCAAGCCAATAGGAATACTTGGAATTGATGGTGGTGGTAAATATTCATGAAAAAGGACAACTTTGTGAACGGGCAACACAGATTTTGATAATAAACAACTTAAAAACATTACACACTGGACCTTAAACACTTAAAATGGAAGTACATTTTAAGAAATTCACAGATCCAAATCATCTTCGTCAGTCATTTTAAACGACATGCTGGATGCCTGGGTAGCTCACTTGGTAGAGCAGGCGCCCATATATAGAGGTTTACTCCTCGACGCCCCTTTGCTGCATGTCATTCACCCTCTCTCCCCGTTCATGTCTTCAGCTGTCCTATATCAATAAAGGCCGAAAATGCCCAAAAACATAATCTTATAAAAAACATGCTGATCAAAGTCACATCCCATAGTATTCATAAAAACATACAAATGAGCTACATTAGTCTTAAAAAGGGTACATTAGGCTTAAAGCTAACTAGTACATGCACTCTTATTAGCTTTTCTTTCTCTTGGTTTGAGAATGAGGACATAGAAAACGAGTTAGTTTGTTCAATACAGCATTAAGATACACCTAAGGTATCAAACACAAACAGTCCACAGACATGTTACACTTTTATACAAAAATATTATACAAGTGTTTTTATTTGATGCAAAAATGTAGTAAATCCTTCAGTCCTGAAACATGAAGTCCTAATAATAGCTGCTTACGGGGAGTATGTGTACTGCATTAGAGAGGAAGTACTAAAGTCGTCTTGTCCAATCTGATTCGTCAAATCAGCACAGGTTTAGAGATTTGAGCTCCGAGCTGATTCCTTCAGATTTATCAATATATGAAAGTGTGTCTGCAAAGTCTGAAGGGCAACTATTTATTCTGTCTCACCACATATGCTAAATATATCAAACCACTTCTCAAAATTTGAATAAAGGTGTAAACATCTGAGAAATGCACAAGATTATACAGGATGACTATTTCTGACCTATGTGGGTGTTTACCTGTATCTGCTAAAACAGTAGGCTGTTGATTTCTGTGCATGTGCACCTGCATGCTAGTTTGGTTGGTTTGCATAGAGCTCTTAATCAGATCCTGACATGTAATTGCATAGAGGATGTTATGTTATGTAAGTACTGTATCTGGTAACAAAGTTGAGGCTGTATAATATGTGAATAATAGAAAATGTGCAGCTTAGGCCTGACTGGCAAGACGTCTTAACTCCTGCTGCTCTTTGCTGTTGGCTGATTGGCTAGTATCCTCAGACATCTCAGGGTTGTCCTTGTTGGGAGGCGACCTGTAGGAGACAAAACACTGAGCGGTTTGCAAAGGTTGGGTCTTCACATGTGAATAACATGGCAGCGAGACGATATCCTATTCAGGGTCATGGAGGCTGAGCAGCATGGACACATTAAATGCACAGTGACCAAAGTAAAAAACGTCACATTGTAATACCTCATGTCCCAGTTCTCTGCATCCTCCACAGTGTCAAGCAGGGGTCTGTCAGCAGTTTCGGGCAGTGCCAGGCCCAGGACAGCACCCAGTAGCGGGGAGATACCGAAGATGACCAGAGGTGTAATGAGGCTATGGTCATGAAGCATGTTTATAATGGGAGCTAACACACCGCCTATCCTCGCAAACATACAGGATACACCTATTCCTGTTTGCCTGTAGGTAAACAAGGGAATAACAGTTGTAGGTATCACCCACAGAGACTTTAGGATCATGTGTGGATGAGAAAAGTAATCAAAACTGTACAGAAAGACATGTCTTACCGAAGCACAGTGGGGAATATCTCAGCAGTGTACACATAGACTACAGCGAAGGAAGCTGTTATACCAAACTTCCCAACCATGGCAAGAGCAGTTAGGACATTGGGATGATCTACAGACAGATGGAGGGAAATTATCAGTGATGAAATACATTTACGTCAGTTATTTGTGTATGAGATGAAAAGCTGATGTTTCGAAGGTTTGGAGAACGTTCACAGTCCTGTCAGAACACAACAAAAACCAACCTGCAGGGACAGCGAGCATGAGCAGACAGGCCAGCCCCCCAACAGCCAGGAATCCGCTTTGGGAGAGTCGGCGACTGAAGGGCAGGACAAGTAGGACGAGAGAACGAGCCGGGATCTCAATTAACCCGAACACAAACTGGGTCAGGTAGAGGTTTGTCCCTAACTTGGACACACCCAGAGAGAGGCCGTAATACACCAGCACATTCACAAACCTAGGGTGCAGAGGAGGAAGAGAAAGAAAATGGTCAAAGGAATATAGAATGAGTATATATATATATATATATATATATATATATATATATATATATAGAAAGTTATTGACATAAAACACACACACACACACATATATATATATACTATATATATAGTATGTATATATATATATAGTATATATATATATGTATGTATACTGTATATAGGTAGGCGTGCATGCAGACATACACACGCAATTTAGCCTACCAGATGTAGAACAAGATGATAGTCCTCTTCCTCATCTGAGGTGTTCGTACTAGATCCAATGCTGAATAACTTCGCTTTCCTCCATCCAAAATCTGACACTTCTCAACCTGGACACACGAAAACAAAAAACATTCAAAAGATAAGGCTGGTGTGGTGATATTCTACATTTCTCTTATGCCTAACAAATCCAACACAAATACACACAGAGTGGTATCAATCTTCTCAACTTATCTTGGCAAGATTTACATCTGCATTAGGAAACATGGACTTGGGGCTGAGAGCTACAGACAGGGTATAGAGAAGTTTGAAAGTATTGAGAGATGGACTTAACATTGTTGGTTTTGGTCTTTTTTATGGGTTTGTTGGCAATAATAAAAAATATATATAGTAACACCATCCTTATCCTTTTACAAAATAAGTCATACTGCATGTGGTAGACAAAAAATACATTTGAACAGCTTAGATCAGTGGTTCCCAAATATTGTCATGTCAAAGACCCCTAAACTGGCACAAATAAGACCACGGACCGCCATTTGATAATATTATGTCCCAGAGGCCCCCCATCTGATAGTAATTTTACTTATAAGATGTTTTATTACAGAAAGTATATAAAAACTTATGGCCAAAATAGTTATACATTCTGTCATTATGTTACTTATGGATGGAATTAAAGTGAAAATAATGATTCCCGTTTTTGCTGGGAACTCCCTCAAGGACCTCTGGGTGTCAGCGGACCCCACTTTGGGAACCACTGGCTTAGATAGCACAAGAGGGTATGGAGTAAATGCAGAGAGACACACTTGTACAGCAGCAGGTAAGACCCGGCCATTAACAAGTGCTGCCCTGCGGAGGAGTGCGATGGCTTCCTCCATCCTGTCGTTGGCTAACAACCATCTGGCAGACTGAGGAATCACCCTGACAGGAGATAGAGAGAGCATGACAGTAGACAGGGAGAGAAGGGAGACGAGAAAGAGTGGACAGAGGCAAAGAAAATTGACAGAAATAAGGGCAGAGGATGAAATGTGGATCACAAAGAGGGTATTCATGTACTCAATACACAGTGAATTTAATGTTCAGATGCTCATTGGATTTTCCCACCATATATAGAAGATGAGCAGGAAGCCTGGGGCTGATATAGCCAGTTGTAACTTTCTCCAGTCTCGTATCAAGTACGCTATGCCTGCTAGCAGCATGTAGCCCAGACCAAATGCGTAGTCGGTGAAGATACCGGCTAGCATGCGCCTCTTGGTGCACGTCCACTCAGTGCCTTTGAAAAAACAGCGCAGGGTTTGGAAGGGGAGGAGGGGAGGAAAGGAGAGGTGAGGAGGAATCATGGGGAGAGGGTGAAACTTGAGGTTGTGGTGTGGAGCTTTAAGGTAAGTAGAAGGAGTGGCAAGGGTCTGATTTGTGGGATTGGGCAAAAATAGCACAATAACGCATGAGCCATTACACCTCAAGTACAATATCTGCAGATCTGACAAATTAAATCACTCCTTCCTCTGACTGATACTGAACAGTTGTGCTTGCTAGTGTCGTCTGTTTGTTATCCAGTTTCCATCATCCATATGTGAGGAATCTAAACATGCTACAAAATAGTCTGCTTAGAGTCTGGGTTTTGTTAGTACCAAGTACAAAGGCATTGATGATGACTCCGGAAACCGTGGTGCCAACCAGAAAGCGAAGAATCACATAGACGGAGAAGTTAGGTGCAAAGGCTACAGCGACTCCAAACCCAGTCTGGAGAGCGATGGACAGCAGCAGGATGAAACGCCGGCCGTACCTTGCACAGAGAGAGGAGTAAACAGGAGTTTGCACAAGCATAAATGAAAGCATAGGTGAACATTGTGACAGGGTAAGACCAGGCTATTCAGGTCAGTGTTAGTGTGTGACAACTTCCACACACTGCCAACACACCTTCAGGAATTTCAGTAGTATGTGAGAGTTTAAGTGTCCTGTGAACAAGTACATTTCTGTCATACAGGAGAAAAGCAGTTAATATTTCATGACATAAAAGTATAAGATTTTTCACAAGATGTTTAAGGTACAGACTACTATAAGCTTAATTGAACAATGTCAGTCTTCAGTGAAACCGTGTCAGTCAAACCCTAGTGTGTAACTTCAGCTCTTCAACTCAACAGCATGACTTGCACTTCTCACAAATGTATACCACATGCCAAAGACTCCACATGTGTCTGCCCCTGCAGCCATGCTTTAAAACTAAAGGGTCTGGCTGTGTGTTTTATTTGTACAAAGTCAGAGGCTACAGGGCTCCAGGCTAAAAGAGAGCAACAAAGCCTACCTGTCAGCCATGGCTCCAAACAGCACAGATCCCACCAACAGGCCAAACATGTAGATAGATGAACTGAGACTGTTTAGTCCAGCTTTGTTACACACCAGGTCCCACTGGTAGAAGGAAAAACCAAAGAAGCGTTTGAATGAAATAAACCTTTTACTTTTCATTCATAGACTGGTGACTGTGTGAGTGTTCAAGCAGGAGTCACTTGTGTGTCTACACCAAAGTGAGTCCATATTGACATTAATAAATGTACCAAGGCTGCATTCCAGCTGGACAGAGCAAAGGCTGCATATTTCCTATGTTGCAGTTGATTTAAAGTAAAATGAATAACTTTAACTATCATTGGGGAAATGGGAATATGCAACACTAGAGAACAAATATTAATAGAAATGATAATGGCCTTAATGTGGGTCCTGCTTTATTTGAGTGTCAAAACATAGCTTTATAGAAGTAGTTTGGGGAGTTCCCTTCTTTGCTTTCTTGCCGACAGTTAGGCACCCATGGCTCCCTGGAAGGTTAATCCGGCCTTGTATGCTACTTGGTTTGTCTGCCATCACAATTGTATAAGGACTTTGTGTGTGTAATCCCTGTGTGGCCTTAATACTTTGTGATATAGTCCACTTTTGTTTTTGTTTTGTTTGTTTTTAATAAGAAATTCTCCCAGACTTGGGTGATTATCATGCAACAGTAGTAAACGGATGATTCATTGTGAGTGGACAAGTTATTCCACCAGTTTCCACGCAGGAGCATGAATTATTAAAGTTGCATACTTTTCATCTCTGATTAAACAGATGTGCACATCAACAGCATCCTACTGTACCTCGGTGACTGTTGTACTCTGGAAAGTCTCCTTGCTGTACACCCATCCCTGGCGACATGGGACGCGCTCAGTCCGGTTGCTCTCCAGCAGATCATCGGATGAAAAGCAGGACGAATTCGAGAGGCTGAAGTTCAGGCTGAGTGTACCGAGAAAATTGGACTGATTCCCGCCCACTGAGCTCGAGCTCTCCCGGCAGTGGTGGGGCGGCGTGGATCCAGTAAAGATGCTCACCATCATATGGAAGGCGAGGAGGATCTGGGGTAAACAAATCCAAATGTACAAAATTTTCTGATATTTGCCAAAGCCTCCGACGGCAGAGAGGATCTCGTCGAAATTCATTTTTGGGAAATATAGGTCAATTTGGAGGCTCTATTCCAATGAACCAACCAGTGGGAAGGAGGCGGAAGGCTGACAACAACTGGTAGTAAACATCCACCAGGCAATAACTCAGAGGGGCGAAGGGGAGCTGTGGAGTGTGGTTCAGGAGGTAAACAGTCTACATCAATTCCCATGTGCTTTCGTAGTCAGTCCAGTTGACAACAGTTATCAACATGCATCTTTATCAGTCTTGAAATTACCTGAAGAAAACACCATCTTCCTGTCGACACGACTCACCTTGCTGCATGCAGTGGCATCTAGTCTCTCCAAACCAGGGTTCACGCAAGTCGATTAAGTGCAAAGGTGTATCAGTTTTTCTCCCAAAATAATGTGGAAACCAGACAAACATCAGCTTCACGCATGGAAAACTAAATGCTACATTTTCCTCGTTAGAGCCGTTGTTCGAAATGTTAGAAAGTGAAAAAGTGATGCATCAACAAAGTGCCAGTATGTATTGATGCTGTTGTTTTCCTCACGACGCTAAATCTGTAGAAACCCACACCCTATGTTGGCAGCAGGGGGCGCGAGTAGTGATGTAGACCTATCCTTTACCGTTAGGCCTATACTGTAGGTACATGGCTAATAGTCTCATTACAAAAACGCTCAAATGCAAGGCTCTCTGTGATCCTTTAGGCGAATTAATTTATTGTAATGCTTATTCTTCATTGATATCATTTAAGCATCAATTGCACGTGCTGCCATTCACCATGTTGAGTAGGCTACCACAATGTCTATGTGTGGTACACAACATATTAATATGCAGCTAAAGGTGCGTTTTGACACATGTTCTTGGGTCTTTCTAAATCAGAAGAAACTCAAGGTTCCTTCAGCCCATTGTTGTGTGTTTCTACCCGTGAAGATTATGCAAATCAGTCGGCTAACGTAAGCAACATGATAGAATGAGGAGCTGAAAACCAGCCCTCTGCTGTCATCGGCTGTTGGAAGTTTGAATTACAGCGAGATTTGTAATTCAGTCTGTCAGGAAGGAAACATCTGTCAGAATGGCCTCTGTACTCTCCTTCTCTACTACTGTATTTAAATATAGTGAAAGTAGGGTAGCTCATTTTGTCAGGTAGGAAATATCTATCAGAATGGCCTTCTGTAAAAATGTGGTTAAAAGTAGGGTATGATGGATATAACTACATTTATAGAGGAAGATGCCATTCTGATAGATATTTCCTACCTAAAACAGGGGTGTCAAACTCAATTTCAATGCCACACTGAAAAATGAGAATCACATTAAGGGCCAGACATGTATATTTTATTGACATGCTTTTATAGTAAAATATTTTTGAATGTATTATTGCATGTCACATGCAATAATACATCACTTACAGTTTGGTCGACATAAAGCCCTCAAGAAGTCAGCAAAAAAGGTCTTTATCCATCATAGAATTTAGTAAATCAAGCAAAACAATGATTGCATTTTAGAAGCAGGCTGCCCCACAGCCGACTCACAGCAACCTTTTTCATATCCTTAATATGCAAACTCTTTGCTTCTGTGGGAATTTATGAGTCTCAAAGTCGGCAAATTCTGCTTTGAGTGTTGCGTAACTGCAGTTTGAAAACATTTTCTCAGTTTTTGGTTTGGTGCACAACTAGGCGGGCCAAAATTTATTGTGAACCTAAATTGATATGTGGGCCAGATCAAAATTTGGGAGGGGTCCGATTTGGCCTGCGGGCCTTGAGTTTGAAACATGTGTCCTAAAAGAATGAGCTACCCTACTTTAACTAAATTTATAGAGGAAGTAGGCCAGTCTGATAGATATTTTGTACTTGACAAATATTTATTACCAGCAAACATGCCCTTTTGGGACCCATGTGGCACCGCTAGGGGCAGAAAAATAGGCCCAGAGTGGGCCCCATTACTGTCGTGTGCCACACTTTGGGGCCCATTGTGAGCCCGCACATTGGGCCACAGTGGGCCCACTGTGGGCACATTGTGGCACTCTGGGCACAATACTGTACATTAAATAATATATATACAGTACATATCTATCCATCTAGACTATCTAGACTACCAAGACCAGAGAATAATACAAAAAAGGGCCCCACAGTAGCACAGGGTTACTGTAAACACACTGTGTTGAACCATAGTGTTTTGTGTGTGTGTGTGTGTGTGTGTGTGTGTGTTTGGGGGGGGAGAATGGCTGACTCAGCCTAGTTATTATCTGGAGAACAATGGCTCCTCTCTCTTCAGTCTAGCTGGTCAAGTGGGAGGCAATCACTGCAGATTCATGGAAATTGGTTTCATATTTTAGTCAGTGTTCAATTAAAAAAATACAGCTGCCTTCATGCTCACGCTATGTCGGTGGAAGGATATTATGCATAATAACCCACCTTGCCTTGCTGGGGTATAATGTCTATATGTTGATACAATGTAGTAATAGCCTAACAAATGTTACATTACAAGTAAAAATTGTGAAAGATCGAAATACCCAAATACATTTATTATTGGATGATTTGGAACTACATGTCTGTTATAAACAGTCGCCTGTCCCCTTCCTGTTGTGGGTGCTCATGACGTCACCGATGCTCGAGCCAGAAGGTTTGGGTGTCTGGATAGCAGCTGGGAGAAATACTGTCAAGTCAGCTAGAGTTTGTCAGGAAGCGGTTGGAAACAAAGCGTTGCTTTTAAAAATAAAAGCACAAACATTGTATTCCAGTCCCAGTCTTTATATTATCTTGAGTTGGTCATAACCAAGAACCATATCAGTACACAACACATTTGATACTGTAGCCTATAGACATTGGAGCTCCTTTTCCTTAGTTTTTTTAGTTGTGGACTTTTGGAAATTCAGGCCTTTATAGCTATGCTATGCTATTATTGTTATGCTATACTAAGGAAATTGAGGTAAACACATCATAAACACATCATATATCTTTTTTTGATCCCTCAAAACACATTTAACCATTAAACAAAACAAAAAAATCTGATCACTGATAAGGATTTTATTTTGAAGGTGGTGACCAGAAGTGTGATTGTTCTCGAATGGCTGGCTTCACAACGATGAGGGAGGCTCCGGAGAGAGTGAGAGACAAGAGAAAGAGACAGAGGGAGATGGCTGAAGGGAAGAAAGAGTGGACCGGGTCAAGAGCGACTTTGGAAACCAAGCTTATGTGACCTGGATGGACCAGAGCTGTCAGCGCTGTGGAGCGAGTCCAGACACAGAAATATCACAGCGATCCGCCCGGCCTGTGCACAGACTTGACAGTTTGACAGGGACCGTCTCTACCATCCGAGGGACAATCATCAATATCTACTCCGATTTCCTCCCTGAAGGATTTACTCAACTGCACCAGAGTTCCTTTTCGATTTCTGACAAAGAAAACGCTTTGGATCAGTCACTATACTGAGTGTGAGTATGGCTCTGTACCGGCGCTGCTTCACAAATGAATGGTTTTAATGGAGGCGATGTCATGCATCATAAGGTCAGCTGATCATGTTCTGGCACTTATTGTGTTAAAACAACCCAGATCCGCATCCGTGACGCGACCTGCTAATGTAGATGAAACCACACCCTCAGACAGTATTCAAATAACCAGCAATAACATTGTTTATGCATTAATTGTTATTTTACTGGGGATACTGTCAGCAGCAGCAGCAGCTCCTGCATTCACTGCAGGACAGTACTCATAATTTTTACTGTATCCAGTAAGCTGTTGGGCCTTGTACAAGTGCATTCTAAGACATATAGATGTACTGCCTTTATTTTTGATTATTTAAAAGAACAACCACCCTGATTTGAGGTTTCTCATCCTGATCCTCATCCATTTTGCTCCTTTTTTGAAAACCTGACGAGGAGGAGCTTTTACAAGTGGGGGACAAGTTGGGGATGGTGTTTTGGGAGTGTTAGAATGCATGCCTTTTAATCCCATATCTGCATGTGACTGTGCTGGCAGTTTGAACCTGGAATTATGTTTCATTCACACATTATGTAATTGTGGAACTGCCCATTGAAAAGGGTTTGACATGCCAAAGAAATTTACACCAACACACTAGTCCAACAGAGAGTGAATACAGCTGCCGCAATGGGAAAGACATCCCAAGGTTGTAATGCTGCTACACAGAAAACAGAGCATGTGCAAAAGGGTCTGTTCACCTTTATGTTTTGGTATGGTCATGCATGTGTTTGTCAGTTGTAGGAGCATTTGATGTCAGATGCACTCATCCATTACCAGCTCTCTTTTATCTTATGCAAGTACAGAGACAACCACAACCACCTATTCACACTTATGCATATGCACACAAACCTCTGTGTGCTGTGTCACAGGCTGTTTGATCAGACACACAGGTGAATTGCATGATCCAGATCTGCAGTGTGTTTACTGACTGCAGCCTGCTGTGCATCTGCACTGACACATTGAGCCCTGCAGAATAAAGACAGAGAGCTGCAAGGTCACTATGCACGAGCGCTGCTGTATCTACTAGGGGATAGATAGGGGACCCAGGATCAAACTCTGCTCTTACTTCAGTAGTCTGTGCTGTAAGGGGGGCCTTCCTGGGAGACTGGGAGGTCAGGAGGTTGGGGTTGCAGCTATTGGTTAGGTTCAATACCCATGTTGGCATGCATTCTCGCTGCTGAAGTAGCCTTGGAACACAGAACCCCTCACAGCCCAGGAGCCACTGTTCTGTGGTTTTACCTGCTGTCTGAATTCCCGCTAGAGGAAAACGAAAACAAAAGCATTTTACCGTTCATGGATCAATTAAGTAGTACACTTTCATTTCATCATGCTATTATCGAGAGTTGCTCTTACCCCCCATGTGCCTTCTTACATTTCCTGACAGATGAAGAGTGGAGTCTGTAGGCAATAGGCTGTGATTTGTTTAGCTTGCTGGCAGGCAGCACAGTGCATACTCAGCACTTGACTCTGGAGGGAAAGAAAGAGGTACATTGATTAGTACGTATGGCTGTGTAAAGGTCTCTGCTTCTCTCCATCCCTCCTTGCTTCCTTACCCCTCCCCATCTCTCCTCTCCAGGTTGCTGTACCTGCTGTGTCCTCAGGTGGATCTGCTAACCCAGTGGAGCTCCAGCTCCAGAGGTCCATGGCCCCTGTTTCTCTCCGCCAGTGAGAGGTAAGCCAAGCTGGCCTCCCCAGCCCCCTCCCCGCCTCCGGCCCCAGACCTGGACCCGGACCCAGACCCAGATCTTGACCAGCGGCACACCCACGAGGAGCAGTATGTGAGCGAGGGCGAGTCCAGCCAGCTTGACACACACCTGGCACCGCCCAGCTGCAGGGACGCTGAGACCATCACAGGTATGTGTGTTCGTGCGTGCATGTTAGTCTTAGGAAAAACTTGATTTTCCGTTTGCATTATGGAGTATCCAGTGGGTTGTAGAAGGGTTAACTCAAGCTTGGAAGGCATTTGTCGCAGCATAAAAGGATTGCATCTTTAACTGAACTCAAAACATCAAGATCTCCAAATATAGCTACATAGTTTGCGCATGACATCAGCAAGATGTGTTCCTTCTAGCAAGTATTAATAACTTTCTATTGTGTGGTGTATGTTATTTAAATGAATGTATTTGTTCTAATTAGCTGTGTTATAAAATAATGCTGTTTTAAAGACATAATGTCCTAAATGGCATACTTTTGGAAACTCTTATTAAGAAAAGATTGTATCACAAAGACCACAACAAGTATTAGCAACACTTCATGTGTACTTCAAGTAACAAAAGTACTTGTTTTGCAGAAAAATGCCCCCTGTAAATGTTATTATTATATTTGGTTGGATGTTTAATACTGAATCATGTAGCATTTTAATGTCCTAGCTGGTGAAGATGGAGCTAACTTTATATACTATTGGGTATTCAAATTATAAGGTTACTGCTTGTGCATGTACTGTAGAAGAAGTATAAGGTAACATACAATAGGGGCACCTGGGTAGCTCACCTTGGTAGAGCGTACGCCCCATGTACAGAGGCTCAGTCCTCATCACAGCGGCTGCAAGTTTAATTCCAACCTACGGCCCTTTGCTGCATGTCATTTCCCCTCCTTCTCCCCTTTCATTTCTAAGCCATCCTATCACAAAAAATGCCCAAAAAAGGAACATACAATGAAAAAAAACTTGGTACAGGTACTTGAAAACCGTACTTAAGTACAGCACTTGAGTAAATCTACTGCACCACCACTGCTTACATCTATCACACGTAAAATCTCTGTCAGTCACAGGCTTAAGAACAGTTATTGGTCCAAATAATTACTTTTCTAATTCCAAAATCAACTCTGAAGTAAGTGATCAGATAAACAGTGTGTCTACATGAACCATAGTATTAATCAGATTAAATCCAGTAAAGGCATTAAGTAATAAATAATTGTTTACAATAAATAAATAAACTGTTACCACAGTACTTACCTGGCTATTAGTTGATAACGTTGTTGCAAAATCTTTAAACTGATACGTCTTTAAAATGATTATATCTACACTAGTTTGTGTTGAATTGCTTCCATTGAGCCATTTTTGAGATAAGTGCACCATCAGGCAGCAGTATAGTGACTGTCCTCTCCTCTCTGTAATGTTCAGATGTGTGCAACAGCACTGACCTGCCAGAGTTTGAGATCATCAGTCTTCTAGAGGAGCAGTTGCCGGTGTACCGGTTGCGGGCTGACACTGTCTATGGCTACGACCACGATGACTGGCTGCACACTCCCCTCGTCGCACCGGACGCCAAGCTTGACCTGACCACCGAGCAGATCGAAGAGACACTCAAATACTTCTGTAAGTCTGGCTGGAGTACAGTCAACAGCGTGATTTTATTCATTATTTATATCTACAAACGTATTTCCTGTGTTGCCGAAGCTCCTGATGAAGCGTGCAGGAAGCTTTTAGTTTTAGAGTGGAAGTGGAAATGCAGTAAAGAAATACATAAGGAGAGGGACAATGAAGATTAAACTGGTGGGGTTTAATTTCTGGGACTTGTGCGAATACATGTGAAGGAGTATGTGCTACATTTAATCCTTCAGTTGGTTTTTGGAAAGATAATCTACGATAGTTGAAACACATTTTCTTTTCTACATTTCATATTAAACCAAGAAAGTAAGGACATACTCTCTATTCAGTACATTAGGGTCAATTAGAGTCAGGGTAGGGTTATTAGGGCATAGTATTACTGTACTATTACTACATTTTCATTATTTTGTGATATGTAGTAATATTATACAACATATTGCTTGTCATCATAGCTTTTTCTTTCCACAGAGGCTCAAACTACACTGTGACACAGATACATTTTGTACTTTGAACTGAGTTGCATAGACGTAGATAGACGTCTCATATGTTAGTTAATGCCATATCTCCCTTTTCTTTTGTATTTCATTCTTGTAAAAACTAATTCTGCTAGTTGGCCCAGGATGATCAATACATTGTCCGGTAATAAAGGTCATCTATGCCCTCCTCCTGCCATATAGATACCATATATATACTGTATATATTATACTGTATGTATATATATTTTTTAAACATTCCCTGTTTTAATGTCAGACATTGTTGTAAAGTTACCAAACACATTACAGTTTAATTTGAGCATTAAACTGTATTGTGAGGAATTTATTTAAAGGAAAGATTATTGGTGTGTGTGTGTGTGTGTGTGTGTGTGTGTGTGTGTGTGTGTGTGTGTGTGTGTGTGTGTGCGTGTGTGTGCGTGCCTAGGCCTCTGATTGCAGCATGATCAATGGTAGAGAGTTAGTGTGTATGCCTCTGCGCGTGTGTCAGGGGTTTGTTGGTGGATGAGGGTCGCCATAGTAACAGTAATAGTCGCTGGAGGCAGATAGATGTTCAGCGGCCCTGCACAGAGCAGAAGAGAGAGAGAGATGAAAGGTGATGAAAGTAAGGTGAAAATAGGAGAGAGATGTGGGAGTTCTCTTAGCACTGCAGCCCGCCATCTCTGATTGGCTCTTCCCTCCATCCTGCATCCTCTCAATCATACAACTTCTACTTCAACTCAGTAACTGTAGAGACCGCACACACTCTCTCTCATCTCTCCGCCTCCCTCGCACTCCCTCACAGGGGGGTGTCCATGTGGCCGGACAGTCATTCTGTCTCTGGGCCTATTACACGGTAGCTGAGCAGTAGGAGTAGGGGAGGGGAAGGGAATGGATCAGTGTTTGGACCGGTTGTGGTTTCTGCTTGTCGGTCATTGTGGAGGTCAGGGAAGAGATGGACAGCAAGAGCGGGATGGAGCAATTAGCGAGGAATGAATGTGAGCTGGATGACTGGTACTGTAAGGAGGACAAGGAAGGTAAAGGACATTTCTAAAACGAAGGAAATAAAGACATGTTTGATGTGATTTAATATTTGATCAGTTTAACTGTGGCATTTCTTTTCATTGCCAGTACTTTAATTTGATGTTTGTGCACATGGACTGAAGGGCAAGCTAACTTTTGTAGCCCAAGATTTCCCCTATCAAAGTTTGTTTAATGACTGCAACAGATTACACAATTATTTCAGAATCTCTAGTCTCAACAAAAAAATCTGGATTTTGTAACAGTTTTGTGAGTTTCTTGGTTAACCTACACTGGAGCTTGTCTTTGATTTAGTTTTTCTCTTTAAGAAGAATTTCCTGAAGCTGCTGACTTTGAATTTGCTCTGTTTTGACCTAACCCTCGCACATGCACACACAAATCCCTACAGTCCCATAAAGTGCCTGTGTGAGCCAGAGTAGATCATAGATTTTAAACACTGTTAGGAGCAACAACTATTCAATTATTTTTTCTTTTGGTTGCAATACTAACAGGAGTACGGAGGTTTAACAAGCTGTTCAATAACTGTGTTACAGCATGTTATTAATTAGAGCTCTGAGGTCAATACAAGCTTTCACCTTAGGGCAACAGAGCCCACTGCTGTGTGCCATGGAAATAACTCCTCTGCCCTGCTCTTTCATACACTGACATTATATCAATGGTGATGGAAGGATTACAACCTAAACATGACACTTCCACAACCTCTGAAAGGATGACTTTTTTCTGTTTCTTTGTTTATTGTGATTGTAAACAAGTGATACAGTGCTGTTTGATATATTCAGTGACATGTTATGTAAAAAAGAAAAGAAAAAAGACAAGAAAAACAGAAACTAACAAAAAATCCAAAATAAAAGTAGCAAAACAATAAGGCTATTGCATATGTATTGCTTTTTAAATAAAATAGAAAAGTGCAGGGCAGGGCAGAGAGAGCTGTATTAAGCGAGGCTTGCTAATTCTGACTTTTTCCTTTTTAGGGAACAGCAGGTAATTGGATTTTCTCTTTTATATGGTTAAGGAAGGGATTACATACTTTATTAAAAGTTTGTGAAGCCCTGTAATGAGTATTTTATTTTCAAAAGGATGACTTTTTGTGTTACATAATGTGGCTGTGTGTGCCATTGTTCATGTTGATGCATCACAGCAGAAGTGATTCTTCTTCTTCTTCTGAAGGTTGTTTTCAACACAAAGGTCCCACTGCTTTTATTCAGTAAAGGGGGTCTGATTCTCAAACGGAACTTAGCTCTGCACATCCTCACTACCTTCCTCTCACTCTGTGTGTTTTATATCTCCACAGTGCTATGTTCAGACAGAGTGGGCCAGATGACGAAGACCTACAATGACATCGATGCTGTCACACGTCTGTTAGAGGAGGTGAGATGGCCTATTTTTTCTGTTCCATGAGTGTGATTGAAAGCTGCACGCATATTGTTAATTAGGCTAAATTACAATGTGCAACAGAGAGGAGGTTTCTCTGTAGATTTGCCCAAATGAAATGTGTTTGTGGTGCGAACAGTTGTGTAAAACTGTGATCAAATAAACAGCAAAATACAGAAAGCGGTTGGTCTAAATTTACCAGCAGTGGCTGAACCTCCACCCCAACAGGACACCAACAAGAACACATGTAGTTTACAAATGTTGTATTGTGGGATTTTGGGGGTATTGATGCTGTGCTTACAATCTATCTCCTTCACCCAATAGAAAGAGAGAGATATGGAGTTGGCGGCAAGAATCGGCCAGTCGCTTCTTAAGAAGAACAGAACTCTGACTGAGCAGAATGACTATCTGGAGGAGCAAGTGGCACAAATCACAGAAGAGGTCTGCTCACACACCAATTCAAAAATACTAACTCAAGCTCCACTTAGTAGCTTTTTTTCTGGAGCTTTCAAATGAATCACGGTCTTCATCATTATCAACAATGTCAACAGTTTTATCTCCATCACAGGTGAACCAAATCCATCCCCTGATGAAGACCGTGTCATACAGTTGGAAGCCCCTAAAAAAGCTAGTGAAGTGGACCTATATTTACTAGTTGTAAAGTCAAGCATTAAGATAAACCTGATTTTACAATGGATTTAGATAGGATTCGAAATCCATCCACATGACATACTGTACATGCATACAGTACATAGGGGGCTTCAGTAGCTCAGTCTGTGGGGACAGGGCTTGGGAACCAGAGGGTCCCCGGTTCAAGTCCCCATACGGACCAGGTAGAAAGTGTGGACTAGTAGGTGCCAGGGTTAGGGTTCCCCCTTGCCCCTGAGCAATGCACCAAACTCCCAATTCAGCACCTGTCTATGGGCAACCACCTTGCTCTGACACTCTCCATTTTATGCATGTATATAGGTGTGTGTGTGTTTTTGGGCCTGTGTGTGTAATGTGTATAATAACAGAGTAAAATAATTGAATTTCCCCCTTGGGTACTGATAAAGCATGTCTTTTTCTTCTTCTTCATACACACATTCAGACAGAGACATACACGAGTGTTGAACATTATCCGTCCTCTTCCAGGTGGCCCAGCTGCACCATGAGCTGAACCTGAAGGATGAGTTGCTGCAGTTTTACACCAACGCAGCTGAGGAGAGCGAGGACGAGTCCAGCACCTCCCCAACGTTAGCATCCTTTCTTTGTTACTTAATATCACTGCTATGATCTGCAAATACTTATTTCATACTTTACAATTTACACATTTTAGAGATGTAAAAGCGGAGGTAAAAGAGAGCAATGAAAGAAGAGTGCTGAACATAGATTCTTATAAAATAAGAGAGCGCTATGGAGGATATATTTATACATAATTCAAATTGAAAGTCCAAGGAGAAAACGAAGCAAGATCAAATTAAAAATATTATTATTTTACTACGCTACTAGGAAAAATGATGCCATAATTGAATATAAAAAGAAAAAGGAAACTGTAAAAGCAAAGTTGAAATGTAAAATGATTTATCTTTTGAATTTTCCATTTCGATTTAACATTTGGCTTTATCATTTCGATTTAACAGTCTTGTGCCAAATGTCCTTTTAGTCATATTTAGTCATTCACATATCTTTTTTTGTTAGTCAACTTTTAGGTGACTAAAAGTCTCGTCATTTTAGTCTAGTTTTAGTCAAAAGAAAACTCAATATATCTAAAAAAGAAAAGACTGTCGTGAGATTAAAGAACGGCTTTTTATTGCTAAGGCCATATGGTCAAAATAAAATGATTTATTTATAATGTAATAATAACTTATATCAATAACTTATTTCACCAGTGAATTGCTGAACATCCGCTAGATAGGAAAAGGGTATTTTACAATAACTTTGAATGCACCACGAGGCTCACCAGTTTAAAGTGAAGTGTGTCTGTGTTGTTTTTCCAACAACTGCTCCGTCCCGCTGTTGGAATCCTTTACAGTTAAATACAGTCACACTTTACACCGTTTAGCTGTCAGCATTTATACCCTGTTTAATCCAGCTAACACTAGGCTAACGTAACCTGCTGTCAAGTTTAGTGTTAACTAGCGGCACATGCAGCGATGCTTTGGTTGCCCGTAACGTGCCTGAATATTCTTCATGAATATCTCATGATGAAAAAGTAGAGACGATTGTAGACGAAAATGAAGAGAGATTTTATCATAATTTTTATTTATTTTAGTCTTGTCTTTTTTCGTCAACAATAATGCATGTTAATTTAGTCTTAGTCAGCGTTTTTGGACATTGGTGCAATCTTGTCATCGTCTCATCTTAGTCATGGAAAAAAAGGTCGTTGACTAACATATTTAGTCTTGTCTCGTCTGACGAAATTAACACTACTGTTGAGAGACTTCCAGCTGACAGCGGGGTCTGTGAGCATCACTGGCTGGCCGGCGAGCAAGCGATCCCGGCCGCCACCAGGCCTGTCACGTCAGACTGGAGCTTCTCTGATTCTATTGAGAGACTTCCAGCTGACAGCTGGGTCTGTGAGCAATACTGGCAGGCCCAATTACAGTATCTACATGAAAACTTCACTGTTGTTGCATGAAATGTCATTTGTATTTAGCCTACATCATCAGTTTCTATCATCTAATGTGAAACAAGAGGCCAAGCCAGCCTGGTAGCGAAGCTGCAGCCAGATGCTCCTCAACTGTGTTTCCCAGCAGTCAGCTCCCCCTGCTGTCCATAAGGTGCCTCTGCACCCCTTTCGTTTCAGACCCTCCCACCAGCCTTTGGGCCACACCTCCACTTTTGACATCTGTCAGTGGAAAAGCCAAATGTTAAATCGAAAAGCCAAATGTTAAATCGAAATGGAAAAACCAAATGTTAAATCGAAATGGAAAATTCAAAAGATAAATCATTTTACATTTCAACTTTGCTTTTTCAGTTTCCTTTTTCTTTTTTAAATTCAATTATGGCATGATTTTTCCTAGTAGCGTAGTAAAATAATAATATTTCGCTTCGTTTTCTCTTTGGACTTTCAATTTCAATTATGAATAAATATATCCTCCTTACTCTTTATCTTTCCAAAGGGGTAAGAAAAGTAAAGTGGAAAGTGCTTCGGGAGGCTTTTTGAGTGACACCCTCCAGAGGAAACTCAAGGATCTGGAAGAGGAGAACCTCTCCCTCCGCTCAGAGGTATCTCCACACGCACCGACACAATGTAAGAAACTGAAGATTCTGGGATTATAGAGTATATATTTATATATTCATTACGCGTATATTTACGCAGGCACACCACCTGAAATCAGAGACTGAAACTTATGAAGAAAAGGAGCAGCAGCTTGTCAATGACTGTGTGAAAGAGCTCCGTAAGTTTTTTTCTCACACTGACATTTATTTATCTGTTTTATTAAGCTTCCCTGTGTTTGTCGCTTGTTTTCGCTCTGTCTCCTTTTAGTCTCATCTAAACTTGTCCCTTCCGCCCTATCAGGGTTGTCCAGTCTCCAAATATCTACCATAGCGGAGGAATTGGCTCGTAAGACTGAGGATGCTTCCCGCCATCAAGAAGAGATCACACACCTACTCTCTCAGATAGTAGATCTGCAAAAGAAAGCCAAATCTGTGAGTACACACAGACAGACACATTAACCCTTTTCAACTCAAAGGTGACTGTTATCACGCTCTGCTCATTTAGCTAATTCAAACCTGCCTGTGTGTGTTTCTAGTATGCGGTGGAGAATGAGGAGCTTTCTCAACACCTGGTGGCAGCTAAAGATGCCCAGAGGCAGCTTACAGCAGAGGTAACTTCCACTTCTACACACTGCTCTGTCTTGATTTCCTTTCTTGCCAAGCTAATACCAGACAGTTTGACTTTAATTCCAAAACACAATTTCAATGTCTACATTAAACAGCTCCAGGAGTTGGAGGGGAAGTATTTGGAGTGTATAGAGATGCTGCATGAAGCCCAGGAGGAGCTGAAGAACCTGCGGAACAGAAACTTCCCTGCAGGAACCCCTCGACGCTGCCATCCTCTGGGACTGTACCCCATGGTGAGAGAGAGTATGTGTGTGTCTGTGTGTGTGCTTCTCTAGGTGTGTGTACATGCCGTCCATTCTTTCATGAGGAGTGTTTGTGTTGCAGGATTCTCTGGCAGCTGAGATTGAGGGAACAATGAGGAAGGAGTTGAGTCTGGATGACCCTGAGTGCGAGGAACAGAAGTACGTATGTACTAAGATTCAAAAGCTAAGATGGCACACATTATCGAAAAATAAAACACTACAGTAACTGCATACTGTATTGGTTGTGTGCAGAATACATCGGAGGCGCGTTTTTGAGACGGTCAAGAATGTCAACCAGACAGTCCGTCAGCGTTCTCTGACTCCAACCAACGCCAACATCCCGGGCTCTAACCAGTCTCTGTCCGCTCGTACGTCGCCCCAGTCCAGCGGCCTCACCACACCTCACTCCAGCATATATGGTGGGGACATCAGCGGAGATAGTGTTGCCCTTGACAACCGAACACAGAGCATACTGATGGAGACTGCTACCAATCAGGATAGGTGAGGCGGAGTGGGCTTATGCAATTAAGTAGGACAGTTTTTAGACATCTGCCATGAATTAATAGGTAAAGAAGTACCTTTTTAAATGGACTGTTCTTTGAGTTAAGCCTGTACTGTTATTAGTACAGTTTGTATAACATGTCTTCAACAAATTGGTCTCGGTTTCATGGCAGCAACCCAGAGGGCCGAGAGAAGAAGGCCAGCGGAGCTGAGGACCTGCGTCTCGCCCTGCGCCGCCTGTCTCTGCGTCGACAAAACAACCTGAGCGAGAGGCGCTTCTTTGAAGATGAGAGGGAACGGAGACGGGGAGGACATGGAGGTGTACACGATGCCCTGGGCCAGGAGTGTGGCCAGATGACTCCCTCGGAAAGCATTATGTCCCTTGGGAACCTCCACCTTTGGGCCTCACGAGGGCCCTACCTCCCTGACAAACTCCAGATCGTCAAACCGCTTGAAGGTGAGGGAGAAAGGGAGAGCGAGGTGAGCTGCAAGGCGGGGAGGAAGTGGGAAGGAGACCGACACCGAGGGGTCGGGACAAAGAAAGGGAGCAAGCGGGGCTGGGGGACTGAGAGGGAGAGGGAAAGAGGTTGGGGATGGGCGAGGAAGACCGAAGCTGGGATAGAGAGGGAGAGAGGAAGGAGGTTGGCCAGAGACCGAGCCGGGAGCAGGAAGATGAATGGAGCGAAAGAGAGGAAAGAGAGGCCTCTGTCACTAATGCTCTTTAACTCTTTCTGGTCTCTGATGCACCATCACAAGTCAGGCAGTTTTCCATCTCCACACAGCTATTGCAAAGACACACAGCCGAGAGGATGGTTGTAGACAGATACACACGTGATTAAACAGAGGAAGAAAGAGGGGATGGTGTTTGGTTTATACCATGCATCCAAATTATTTGCTTCTTTGACCTCCCTCTGGGATAAGAAAAACAGACTTAAAATGAGATGTACAGTACATGTAAGTGTAACACTTAGTCTATATCCACGACGTTCCACTTCTGGATTGCTCCGTTGCCGCTGGAGATTTCACCAGGATGTCCTTCTTTTCGGTCAGATGTCTGTTGCCTTCCGCTTTCTTTGTGTGAATTCTAAACTCCGGTGGATTTATGAGGACTATGGTTAACTGCTCCTCAGATATCTGCAGGGTAAATCCAGACAGCTAGCTAGGTTACTTGTACTATACTTGAGTGTTTTCTTTTCATACCACTTTCTACTTCTACTCCACTACATTTCAAAGAGAAATGTTGTACTTTTTACTCCACTACATTAATCTGACAGCTTAAGTTACTTAACAAATAAGGATTTTTGCACACAAAACACATGTAGTTTATAAAATATGATTTTTTATTTTAAATTAAAATACCCTTCAATATTTAGACATAAAAGACTATCTTAAATGATAAGCCAATTAAACACTTAGTTGAGTTGAGTATTTGTACAGTGTGGTATGAGTGAATGAGTGAACACTTCTTCCTCCACTGTTTATTTGTGTTTACACCATCTCATTTCTATGTATGTATTATTCTGTCTTTATGTGTTTCTTTACCATTTATTGTTTATTAACATCCTCCTCTGTTTTTTTATGTTTTTTTGTTTGTTCATTCTGTCACTGCTTGCTATCTCTGTTTCACATTAATTTGGCTGACTAATAAAAACCTTTTCTCATTCTAATTGCTCCTCCATTTCATTTTCATCTTATTCCTCTGCTCTTCATCGCCTTTTAGTGTCTCAGTATTCTTGCCATCTTTGTTTGTCATCCTGATCTTTAAGGCTTATTCTGTAACATTTCTCATTTGTTTTTTCGCGGAAATGCTTATTAGACAAAAAAACTTAAAACATAAGACATAAGAAAAGGCGTTATTAGCATTAAATACATATTTCTAGTCTACATACATGCAGACATTTGTCAATTTGCCCCTACACCATTATCACAAAACCAATTACGTGTATTATAGTTGATGGAGGATTTTTACAGATTAACGTCGGAAAGTCTATTAAGCCTTTTAACTGAAACCATAGGAAACTACCAGCAGTTTTCTGTACCAGAAAAGTTACATATTGAAAGCATTAAATGGCAGTTACAATTTAAGTATTGAGTCATAAATAATCCCTTACATGTTTATTTGTGTGTGTGTTTGAAGATATTAAGTACATTGCAGTTCTCTTCATGTCTCCCCACCAGGCTCTGCCACCCTGCATCACTGGCAGCAGTTAGCCCAGCCTCACCTCGGTGTGATTCTGGACGCCAGGCCAGGAGTCGTGCCCAAGGGCTACAGACCCCTGGAACTAGAGCTGGAGCAGGTCTGTGTGTGTGTGTGTGTGTGTGTGTGTGTGTGTGTGTGTGTGTGTGTGTGTGTGTGTGTGTGTGTGTGTGTGTGTGTGTGTGTGTGTGTGTGTGAGATGTCTGAGTCTGTATCTACAATAATGGTCATGTTCATGTAAATGCATCTCTGTATGTTTACCGTATGTACATAACATGTTATTAACAGATGACTGCAAACAAAGTGTTTTACCACTCCATGACAGAATGTAATTAGTTACACTAGTAATTATAGAGCTTTTCATTGCACAAATAAAATTGGGATTCATAGTCCTATTTTACTACAGATGGAATCAAATCCCACTCTCCGTTTTACTGTTCTGCTATTTTTCTTCACAGTTCAGTAGGAGAAGAGAGACAATGCTGAATAAAATACATTTTGACCAAAACAATTCAGGAAGTTTATTTTGATAATTAGAGGGAAATGATAAATACAAAAAAACTTTGTGTTTATATGGTCTGACTTATTACTTGCAAAGTACTACTCACCCTACTCCTAATAACTGTTAATAATACTACAAGTAATAGTAGTACTCGGTGCACATGCATGCATCTGTAATGATTTGGACTCTTCTCTTTGTGCTGCGTTGTCTACAGGTATATCCATGGGGTGGCTTTGAGGAGGATGAACCGGGGGAGCAGTACTTCCAGAATCTGCCCACCTCCTCTGCTTCTGCCTCCCCAGCCGTACCCTCCACCTCCAGCACGGGTGAAAGCAACCTCGGGCAGCCTCCACCCAGCCTCGCTCCACCTTCTCCTCCCTCTCCATCCCCAACTCCACATCTTAGCAACACTGACGTCCTGGGTGAGGACATACATGTACTGTACACTGTATATATGTATATTGTGAAACCTGTTTGGAACGTGTGCAGTGTTTCACAGTGTTTTAAATGAGCTGTCTGTGTCTGCGTGACCTGCAGCTACATACTACCCAGGGAAATGCATGGCCCACACCAGCTCTACCTACACCTTCACAACCTGTCGGATCCTCCACCCAACTGATGAGCTGACGCGGGTCACACCAAGGTAAGCAACAGAAGTAGTCTGGTGCAGCTTGAAAATGTATGATCAAAGTCAACTTGTTGTGGCCCTTCCCCTTGAGTTTCTCAAAGTTTCTCTTTGATCTGCCAGAATTCAGACATAATCAACTACTGCAAAGTTTTGCTTTTCTGCTAAAAGCAGCCATATTCAAACAAATGCCTTATTGCAAAAGTCCTAATGAAAATATGTGTTTTTATAAGAACTGTCATGTGTTTGCCTCCAGAGGATGTGCATACTCTCCTCTGTTTGAAATGGTGAATTATTTTAAAAATCAACTAAAATGTCTTTTGTATTACATTGCATATATTGTAATAAGACTAAAATATAAACATGCATTTTATAGAAATAATGCAGCTTAAAGTGATAATGTCTCTGCAGAGTGCTACATGTGCACTCAGTCTGAATTTGACTAAATCCCACAGGACAAATAAGACCCAAACAACAGTTGCTGAGGTGGGAACGTGTCCAAGCAACAATATTCAGTCACTTGCCTGCTAGACAGTAGGATGGTGCTAAATAATACATGCAGGTGCTTGTGGTTAGAAGAAACAACATCCCCCATGCACAACAAATGTCAGTTTACAATAATGGCATGACATAAAAGTGCAATTTAAGTCCCTGAAATCAGCGAGTATATTCTTTAAGGTATTTCAAATTCTCTTTGTGCACTTTCTTTTCAGTCTGAACCCAGTCCCAGCATCGTCCTCCTGCGTGATGACCAGCACTCTGTTGGTTACTCCTACTGCTACACCCTGCACACCCCGCAGGCTCGGTCTCAGGCCGTCTGAATCCTCAACTAACCTCAGGCAGGGTCCTAGACATTTTCAGCTGTTTTCTTTTCTGTCTTCTTCTTTTTGCTACTGTAATAACCCAAACTTTGTTTCTATGTTAATGAGTTAGCAGATTGATACTTAGTCACTTTTGTAAAGACATTCACTGTTTGTCACGCTGACTTTGTCTTAGTTCCTTAAAAAAACAAGGCATGTAACTTTCACAAAAAGCTCTGATAGGCAGGAGAAAGCAGATTGCTAGGATCAACATAACTTTCTTTGGCTCAGTTATTTGCAGATACCAGTCGGTATGATATTGACTCTCATTTGTTTCCCATGTTTGTGCAGAGATGCAACACGCACCACCAGTACTTCCCTGGGGTTAGTGCGCCTTCTCCAGGAGAGAGGGATATCAGCAGCAATGTATCACCAGAGCCAGGGCCTGGAATACGGCCAGGGCAATGGAGGAGTCTTATTCAGCACCTCCATCACCCCTAACCGAGCGCCCAACCCCGACCCTCTGCGCCCCTCTACCCCTCCCAACTCACCTACAGGACAGGGAGTTTCAGTTGGGCCAATGCCCGCGGGCTTCGACTTTAAGAGCCCTTCGTACGACAACTTCCTGGCCTCCAAACCGGCCCGCTCCATTCTGAAGGAGGTGACGGGGAGGATGAGGGGCAGGCAGAGAGGGAAGGATTGCGAAAGCCAGACGGACGTTAGCGTGACCGTCCACAACCTCAACCTGCTGGACAAGGTGAAGCAGCTTGGTGTGGCTGGAGCTCAAGGGGGCAGAGCAATGAGTCCCGGCCCCATGCTGGGGCCTCTGGGCGGGCTGCGCAGATCCGGCTCCCCTTTTGGGCCCGACGGAATGAGGAGGAACCGGAGTTATCCTGCCATGGTTGGGGCCAGCATGGCCATGAAAGCCCCGGGGCCCCAGGAGTAGTCTGGACTGCTGCTGGCCAGTAGGGGAGCCAAGTAGGAGCCAGGCAGGGCCTAGGACTGACTGCTGAGCAGCCACCTGGAGCCCAAACACTGTTCATACTGTATGACAGCAACATGGCACTACTGACCACTGACCCTATGCACTCTTTAGTGCTTTTAGGTGGTGACTCATGCTTGAATTAAAAAGCAAAATAACTATTCTAGTATGCACCCATGCAGTTTAAAGGAGAAAAATGTACTTTCGCTAACCCGACCCGAATCGGTGCAGGCAACACGGATTGGCTGCAGCTACATGTACAAGCTTCCACTGAGCTAAAACGGCAGTTGTCGGGACAAGTTTTAGAGTGCCTTTGTGCCTCTTTACAGACAAAAAATGCAACAGGGCCCTTACGTGACAACAAGATGCGTTTTCAACTCAGACATTGTTTAAATTCACCTATCCTGTCTCGATCCTGCCAGTAGGTAGCTCACCCTGTTAGCTTAAAACAATGTCTGAGTTGAAAACGCATATTGTTGTCACTAAGGGCCCTATTCATGTTGAACAGACATTTTAATTGCATGTTGTGTCTGTTAAGAGGCACAAAGGCACTCTAAAACTTGCCCTGACAACTGCCGTTTTAGCTCAGTGGAAGCTTGTACACGTAGTTGCAGCTACTCCGTGTTGCCTGCACCGATTCGGGTCGGGTTTTTTCAAACGAAAGTACACGCATATTTATAGCGATCAAGATTAACATAAAAATTGGCCCGGAATTCTCCTTTAATGGCCGCATATTATAAGACATCTCTGAAATGTCTCAGAGATTTCTTAGTTTTGACACGGATATCTAAAAATCTGGGCGTATGAAACCAATTTTATATAATTAAATTGTATGTAATTGGGTGAACTGACCCATTAAAAGCAGAATGTCAGTATAGTTATTGAGATATCTCCCACTGCTGTCCACTCACATCCTGCTTTGGAGACTGACTCTGCTGGCTAGATGTAGTACTCCCACTCTTGCCTTTTCTGAAACATATCCATGAAATCCCACACACATCCAGACATACAGGTGCACTCTGTTAAATCTGGCATCGCACTAGTTGGCTCTTTGTAGTCTCTGTAGCACTACACCATGCCTTTTTTCTTCTCTATTATTGGATTAAGATCCATCTTTTATAAATGATTCAAAACTTTACACCAAATACATGAAAGTATGTCACCCTTACCCTCACTCTCTCCTCCGAGTCTCACCCGACCTAAATCCCTCCTCAAGTGATTAGCTGTAAGTCACTTTCAACAAATTGTTAAATAGCTTTTATGTCAGTATTAAAGATACTTTGGTTTAGTTTCCTTATTGGCCATTAGACAGGGAAGTTGATGGTGCTCTCAATGAATGGGAGGGATCGATACGCTGAAACCACAACTCACAAAGAGGACGAGAGAGGGATGAGGGAAGTGGCTAATCAGCCTTTCTGGTCGGAAGCTTTCGGAAAAATAAAGCAATATAGTGCCTCGACCATCTGTTTTTGATCATTTATGTTCTTCATATGTTGGATTGAGGGTGAGAAAGAGCTGTCACAGGCAGCCATTGTTGCACTTTGGTTTATTTATTTAAAATATATCCTATGAATTTGACTTATTTTTCATAAAAAATATCTTGTCTTACATGTGCTCACTGTATATACTGTTCATTGTCACTAAATTGTCACTCATAAAGGAATTATGTGTAGTGCATAACTGAGAATCACAGATCACTGTAAGTATTTGAGTGAGCGTGTAATGATGGGTTTTTTTCCAAATAAAAATTCAATAATCAAACAATAACTTAATCGTATGATTTTCCCCTCTACATGAAATTGTACATCATTCAAGACATGAAGAGAAGAGAGTCACATACAGGAAATACTTTTTTACCCTCCTCCAGCAGATGGTGCTCATGAATAACTCAGCCCACAAAATAGTCAGTATGTGAACTACATTGCATTTGTCCATCTGCCCACATTGGTGCAGTCATAATCCATTACCCATTCACCATCTGTATCTCTTGTGCTACGAGGGATATGATGAGGGCTGCTTATTAAAACCTCTATTAACCACAGGGTGAACGAGAGGTGAGCAATAATCCAAAAATGCCACTCTGGCAGCTGGGGAGTCTAATTAGAAGAAATGACATGTAGCTCTGTTTCAAATGTCAGTGATGTCTTTCAGTGTGGATATTTGTCCTTTTAAGATAACATTTTGGTAATCTCATTTATCGCAAGATCAAGTCAGCTGCCTTCTGAGATGAAAGAGGACATCCACCCTCAGGTGCAAATAGGATCCTCTTCTGGCTGAGCACAGAAATCACATACAGTAACATGGCTGGTGTACACCCAAAGATGAGTGTAAGTACCCTCATCAACACCACCCATAATGTCCAAATGTGTTCATTAAAATTGTTATTAAACTCAGTCAATACATTTTTTTTATTCAATCTATACATTTTATTTGTCACGTGAAATCGTACAAGGAACAAATCCAGTGAAATGTAATCCCATCAGCTCTTTCAACTTAGCAGAATAGGGAAGTGAGGTTCTTCCCGACCTCAACAGGGAGAAAAGGCTGTTACCTGGATGGTTTGGAACTTTGGATCTTTGATGATTCTCCTAGCCTTTTCTTGGTGTAAATATCGTTCAGGCAGGGTAGGGCACCACCTGTTGTATGTTAAGCCAAATTAACACTCTTTGCAGGGCCCTTGTGATCCTGCAAAGAGTGTTTGCTGCTGATTTTGTACCAGGCAGTGGTGTTTCCCGTCAGAATGCTCTCTATGATGCACGAGTAGAAATTGGTCTGCATTTGAGGGGATACCCGGAATTTCGTTAGGCATCTCTGAGTTGCCTTTCTCACCACTGAATCAGTATCGGCACCCACGTCAGACCCTCGGTGATGTGGACACCAAGGTACTTGAAAATGTCCACCCTCTCCACCGAGGACCTGTTGATATTAAGGGGGGCGTAGTTCCTTTCTTGCTTCTTCCCAAAGTCCACCATCATCTCTTTTGTCTTGCTGACATTCATGAGTATGTTGTTGCACTGACACCAGCGGGTCAGCTCCTCTGCTGGGTGTTATTTAACAGTATTACATAAATATATAAAAGTGAATACTGTTAATAACTTTTAGCCACGCTAACGGTGTGGTTCAATGTCGCCAATGTCAGACTAAAATATCTCATAACAACTGTTGGATGGACTGCCATAAAACTATGCACAGCCATTCATGGTTCCCAGACAATGAATTTTACTCATTTTCAGTCACATAAAGTCTTACAACTGATTCAGGTTGTTAGGAGGCATATATTTGGTAGGTATAAAGTGAAGATCAGCTTCACACCAATTTCTAAATCTATTAAAGTGTTTATTGTCCTCCTGTGCCAATCTATTGCTTGCTCTGATGCAGCAACGGTGTTTGGTGTTTTAAGCCCCCAACATCGTCTTCCAGGCAGTGCTGCCTAGAAGGCACTAGGATTAGGCAATGGTTAGGGTTAGGGTTAGCTGCCTTGAAGTCGACGGTCGCAGCGCTGCCTTGAAGTCAATGTTGGGGGCTTAACACACGAGCTGCAGCAACTTCCTAGATTATTGTTGCCAGGCAACCAGTGGAGACTAGGAAATTGCGCCTGGCCAAGAAAAGAGGGTAGATGCTAGAATGTATTTACCGAACAAGTCACCAAACGAAACTAGCATACTGCGCAAGGGTCAATACGACAAGGTGGAACTGTTGCTGAAAGGTATGTAAGCCTACCTAACCGATAAGACTGACTCACAAGCATGGTAGTTTCCAGTCTCCAGACTACAAAGCAACGCAGACCAAAACGTTGTCAGAAGTTTTAACATGTCTCAGTTTTATGGTCTCAGAAATGTGAGTACTGTCCTGTGAGGTGCAAATCCAGCAAAAGATATTTGTTTTTAAACAAATGTGGTAGTGGAGATGTAACCTAAATCTTGGCAAGAAAGTTGATAACTGTCCTCAAAATGTCCTACAATTTCTTTTAAATGTGTAGTTTCATACATCACTATCTTTGAAACATTTGCTGCTGTGTTATGTGGTGATTGTTGCCAGATGAATCTCTATTATGTAAGATTGGAATGATGGGGTTTTGGAGTATAGTCCAGGAGCATCAAAGATAACAACTCTCCTTCCCTGCTTTTACCATAACTTCTTCTGTTTAATATGCCAGTAAAATGCCTTTGAATTGACTAAAGCTAAACTGAAGTTAAATAATGGAAAGGACAGAGAATGAAACAGTATGTCGAGCCAGTTTCATGGATGATCCAGGACCAGACCATCTGCTCGTCATGGCTGCTGGATCATTATTACAGCCACACTCTTGGAGCTCATGTTCCTTTCATAAGTGTGTGGCTTTGCCCATTAGCACACAAAACCAGAGCACTTATGCATATATGAGTGCTCGAACTGCTCCATGTTGTAGGCTACACATGCTTTCGCCTTTCGACCTTTTTCTGCATCATTGGCACACACACACACACACACACACACACACACACACACACACACACACACACACAAAGGTGGAGACATTTACTGGCAGTCCCACTGAAGCCTTTAAACTCTTCCAGAGCCTTTAACTCTCAAGGCAGCCTCAGATCTTTAAACAGAAAGTTTGAGTTAATTCCCATGGCCCTCTCAGAATCTCAAGTGCCTGTACATTTCTGATTTAAGTGAGACCTCAGTCCAGGCCAGTGGCATGAATGCCCAACACACACACACACACACACACACACACACACACACACACACACACACAAAAACAAACACAGTAAATCTCTCTTTACCCCAAGGCATCCAAAACCACTTCTCTGAATAATTCACAGAGTCTGCTTTGTCTATCGATTCCTCTCTGCACCTTTCACTCACGCAGACACATCTTTCACTTAACACACTGGGCCAGGAGCAGCATTGTGGGCCGCATTCATCACAATTCCCCACCACTGTGAATTCCTCCTCTTTCTCTTACTAATAGGACAGCAGTCTGTCTGTTGGCTTTTGTCAGAGTTGTTGTGTTCATGAACATTCTAACAAAAAGAAATAAAATCAAGTGTGTCATCATCAAATCTCTTCTACTGCTTTTGCCTAAAGAAGTTTGAAAAAAAAGTTGGAGAAATGTTCTTATTAAACACAAAATGTCTTCATAACACTCTAAACAATTATTGGAATTTATTTGGAGCCTGCTTTAATAATTCAGCCCATCGGTTTCTCCAAATGCTTCAAACTTTTTCAATATTTAACACAGACGTTAAAGCTCATAATGATCTAGCCATTCTTTTGAAGATATTCTCAAGCATTCCCCGGCCCGATTCCTGAATGATGCATTCACTGTCTTTCATCTTCTTTGTGTGGCTGCTCGCGGACCTTTTTTCTTAGTATCAGACGTCCCTCCTTTTACATTCATCATCTCAAACTGGCAGAGGCTAAGAAGTGGATGAGAGACTCTTTACTCAGGATCTTAATTGACCCATTTCAACACAATACATTTCATTGCCAAATCAATCATTTCTCCAGCAATTTATATATTAGAGCAGGAAGTGGCAGACCTTCAGAGGGAAGCTGCAGAAAAAATAAAAGCCCAGGAACTTTGATTATTTTTTATTTCCACCACAATACCACTAATATCCTTGGCTTTATGGTACCAAAAAAGGGGAAATGTGTCCACACTGTCACAAAAAAAGAAGGAAAATGACTTTCTCGTTTCCTGAGATATTTGACACACAGCGGTGATAAACTGTGAGCCAGCTTATTCCAAACAGAGGGAGTTACATGTTATCTGTAAATAATTTTGTATTGAGTGTCACTCAGTCTATTGCATGTGAACAATTTCTTACCAGTCATCCTCTGTTTAATCATTGTCAGAATAGTCCTGGTTGAGTTGGTAGAATGTAGAAGCGAGGAAAAGGAAGAAATGAAGTGGGAAGGATTTGTTAACTCCAACAGAAACAACTGTCTGACATGGAGTTTGGAACGTGATAAATCTTGAAAAATATTGGAACAAAGTGTCTAAGGATGATTTTATATATTCAGAAGGGCATTGTCTTTAGAAACTATCACCAAAATGACTTTGAGACCAATTGTGTGTGTACTCATCCATGTGTTATGAGTATTAATACATGCTTGCATTGCCATCCCTGATTTTACTTGTGATGTATAAGGGTTTATAACATTACACTACTACATAAAGATGCATTATAATCTACAATAATATTATGCTTGCAGCAGTTATGAAGTGCCACAGATACTCCTGTTTTTGACACCCAATGCACCCAATGAATGTTAACAGATCTAATTTAAGCAGTATGCATTGTATCAAAATAATTCATATGCAGAGTGATTTTTACAATCTTTATTAAGTCCAGTAAGTCTCAACAGACCTTCACAGCATCCCAATCCTTTCCACCCAAAATGATAACGAAACCAGAGAAAACCAGAACCAAACAAACCATGGACAGTGAGAGCTTTTCTGCAAAATTTGGCATATGTACTGTATATTGCATTATTACAGTTTTACAAACAAATGTACAACAAATACATCATAAATAGACTCTTATTGTGAGACAGTGAGGAGCCAGCTTGCGTGTTTTTTTTCTTCTTCTTCTTTTTCCCGTATGCCCGTAGGCAGGGGTATGGCCGTGACTTCCCTTTATGAGGAGTACTCATACTCCTCTGCACTGCGGCGGCCAAAATCCATCCACCCCAAGTAGTCCCTGTCTGCTATCCGGTGGTTGGCACTCAGTCCGTTGCCTTTGTTGTTTGCCGTAGAGTTTCTACGCACAGATCCTAGGAGGAGAAGTGGGGAGGATGAGGAGGGGTGGAGGTGATAGAAAGAGTGGGTGGCGGAGAAACAGAGCAGTAGGGAAATTAGTAATCCTCAGAGTCGGTAGGGTATGAGAGCGGCTAAAAACTTCACTGGGTTGGGGTCTTACTTTTGGTTTGTTTCTGCGTAGAGACAGCAGGGGCGTAGCACAAAATTCTGGGCCCTGTAGAAAGGCATTTTATATGGGCCCCTCCCCGCATCCACAGCTATTCATTCTAGCATCTTTTTGGGCCCTCCTCACATGAGGGCCCTGGGTACTCAGTCCCCTTTTCCCCCCCAGTCCCTGAGAGACAGCTGGAGGAAGCTACTTTGGGATGCTCTCATTGTGGAAGCAGGATGCAGGCAAATGTGGTACAATAACACAGTGAATGTGACTTTATTCAGAGTTTTAATGCTGTGAGACACAGCTGAGAGAAATCAAGTAGTGTTTTTTAATAACTAAAACATCATCATTCTACTAATCAGGGGGAATAGGTAGGACACCAGTGATGCTCTCACAAACCAAGCAGTTAATTGTCTTTGTGCACTAAAATGCATTGTCAGTGATTGACGCTAATTAATATAAAAAATATCATCACTATTACAATTTCTTTGCCCTAAAATGGCAGTTTAGCAGTTAGTTGAGTTCATTATCAAATTATACTTTTCATAACTTGGTGTTTATGGCTTCCAGGGCTCGTCAGCTGTGGAGCAGCAAGTGTTTGCAGCTCCACAGCTGACGACTGATATTGTTTGGTTTCTGTGAAAATCCTCGTTTAGATTTGATTCTGTGATTATTATTATTATTTATTTGCTGTGACGCTGGTTTGCTTTTGGACAATTTAATTGTCTCTCTCATTATTTGTCTCTCTCTCATTCACACACACACACACACACACACACACACACACACACACACACACACACACACGCACACACACACACACACACACACACACACACACACACACACACACACAAAGTAAAAGGGGATGTTCCAACAACAGCTGGACTTTAGGGTAACAACATACTATTACCCTCTCTTCCTTGTATGTGTCCATGCTTGTATATTAATCACTGTGTATGTATGAACTAATGTGTGTCCATTCCCTTAAAATGATCATCGCACCCTCATTACATGTTCTTCTCCACACACTGTGACCTGTGAATCTCCGACTTTTTATTCCAGGCAAAGTGAAGCAGGAATGCTATCCTTTTGGTAATCAATTGAGTACTCACTGAAATGCTTATTTCACTCCACCCACATCCTCCTACGCAACACACACACACACACACACACACACACACACACACACACACACACACACACTGGCATGCATGTGCGCACACACACACAAACAGTGTTTTTAGTTCCCTGGTGTGCTGAGAAGATCGGCTGCAGAAGGCTCAACAACGACACCTCCTACACCGAAACATGTAAGTGAACAGCAAGCACACGATCACACACACCCACAAACACACACGCACGATTAAACAGAAGACACATGCGCACATTCCCTTAGGGTATTACATACTCATTTTAATGTGCCCTTTGGCATTTTATAGACTTCACTGTCTGATTAAACAGTGTGTTTTGCATTTTTCTGTTCCAAAAGTCTTGTACTGAAGATTATGCAACAGGAAGATATAAACTTCACAGCTTAAATATGTAAATGTGTCTGAAGAAGCATTTTGTCTTTTTGTAACCTTGTGTAACCCAACGTTCCAGGCTGTAGGAATTGTTCCACAATAAGTCAGTTTCTGAAAGCCAAACAGAAAATTAAGGTCTTGACAGTGACAGTGTGTGTGTGTGTGTGTGTGTGTGTGTGTGTGTGTGTGTGTGTGTGTGTGTGTGTGTGTGTGTGTGTGTGTGTGTGTTGTGTATTGTCAGAGCACAGACGTTCCTCGGTCCTGTCACACGGCCAGAGAGATCAGAGCGCTGAACATAAGGAACTATGACAGGGTTGACGGCTTGTTTTCTTGGCATTGAAGAAAAAAAAGAAAAAAGAGCGACTGGGAGTCGAATGAGGAGAAAAAAGTGAAATAAGATTGTATGAGGAGAATGGCCGGATGATTGCACTCCCTAATACACGCTCTTTCAAACCACAAAGGCTTTTCAAAGCCACTAATTCATTTTACAAAGCTGGCTTTAGCTGATTCCAGTAATTAGCAAGACCGAGGGGAGGAGAAAGGCAGGAGAAAGCACTTGTATCTAAAAATGAACCAATGTTTCTTTGTGCACTCACATGCACACACACCCTATTTCCTTCGAGATTCCGCAGGTGCAGCAAGGAAGATGCAAACTAATAATACAGACACACACAAATACATATGTATATCCTCACACACACCTTTCCTGGAGGAGATGAGTCTTGCCAGCAGCTCACTGAGGTTGGCTCGGGAGTCTGCATCCTCCTCAGCCAGAGGAAGATCTTTCAGCTGGGGGGCAGAGCGGCTGTGTTGGAGGTGGGGCTCGCCCAAGCTGTGGGTGTCAGCCTCAAGGAGAGCTACTCAACACCGACAAAGACACGTACAAGAGCAGATGTCAGACATGGATACTTACTGTGATATTATTAATGAAAGTGCTTGTCTTTCTTCCCCCGCGGTGATAAATGTGTACCTTCAGAAGCAGCGGACATGGAGCGGTGGCCCTCGTCTAGGGGCTGGGAGAAGAAGGGGAGCCCCAAACAGCTCGTACACAAGACTGCCAGCACGACACACACACACAAGCCTTTAGTCATCTTAAGCAATCAGAGAGAGAGGGGAGAGAGAAGCACATAGGGGAAGTTTAATAACTAGGAATTTGAGATGCAGTCCAGTCTGTGTTTAAAGTGTCTCGTCTTCTGACTCGACAGTCATCTTCCACACTACAACTACTACAACTGAGACCATCTGCCAGACAAATGCTCTTTCGCAGTTAATGATCACTCTGACTGCACCGGAAAGGAGCATGAATCAGAAACCACATATTCCCACTGTCATCCAGGGGCAGAGCACGCAATATGCTGTAGATAGTTGGATCTTGATATCCTGAGTGCAATTTCAGCAGGTCAAAGTGACCCGATTGTCTGTGCAGAATGCATCTCTCATTTCCACTTTGCTTTCAGAAACATCTCTGGAAATAAATAAATAAACTGAAAAATGTTAAGCATGTTTATTCTTTTCTTATTTAAAACTTCTAATTTATAAATAATTTTAGAAGAAATCATACCTACATGTGATGTATTTGCATAAATATTGCTATTACAAATTGAAGATTTCAAGGCAAAATTGAAACTAAATGTATAAGTCTTGTCATCTTTCACTTGCTTAAAATAATTTTTTATGAAAATTGTTTCCATATTTAAATTCCAGTCTGACTGTGAAGAAGAAAAAAAAAACATCTCATAAAATGCTAAAATCTCTAATCTGTCATATAATAAAAAAGAAAAAGTGGTTTCCTTACCTTGAGAAAAGAGGTTCAGCGTGTCAGATGAGTGTGTGAGAGTGAGGAGAGCACTTCTCTGTTGAGTGGGAAGGATGCCCCTTTTATACTCCACGCTCGGCGCCCTGTGAGAGTGTGTGCGTGTGTGTATGCGTGTGTGTTGCTTCAGCGTACATCCTGTGTATTCCTTGGTGTGCGCAAGCCTAATGTGAGTGTATTTGCTACAACCTCAACAGCATGCTTCGGATTTATTGTCTGTTTGCTCATCATAACATTTAACATCAGAAGCTGTCTGGTTGACACACATTAACGTGTGTGTGTGTGTGTGTGTGTGTGTGTGTGTGTGTGTGTGCGTGCGTGCGTGCGTGCGTGGGTGTGTGTGTGTGTGTGTGTGTTTCAGTGTGTTGTGTACATAATAATGAATCATCTGGATCAAAAGTATAGCTCGAAACTAATGTTGAAATATTGAAAATGTCTTAATTTTACTGGCAAAAAGTGTATTTTTATTCAGTACATCGATAAAATGATCAACACTTTAACTGCTGTCATGAAAAGTGTGTGTGTGTGTGTGTGTGTGTGTGTGTGTGGGTGGGTGTATTTGTACACACCAACACGTGTACTAGTTGTCAGTGAATGTTCACACTTAAGAAGTGGGCAGAAGCAAAAAGGAGAATCTTCAGTTTCGTTCATTTAACAGGTGACTGAGCTCGAACTGAGACATCTCCACCATCCTCATACTGCCTATCCCTCTCCCTCCCTCCCTCTCCTTCCCTCTCTCTCCCCTCTCTCTCCCCTTTCTCTCCCCTCTACCTCCTTCTCTCCCCCTCTCCCTCTCCCTCCCTCCCTCTCTCTCCCCTCTCCCTCCCTCTCTTGCCCCTCTCCCTCTCTCTCCCTCTAAGCACACAGGATTAACTAGGCTCATCGATCATGCAGGTGTAGCAAATCAGTCAGCCTGAGTCAATAGCTAATGATCAGCTGGTGTGAGTTAATGTTTTTGTTAATGACGCCGACAGCCCGCTGATGCATGACGGGATTAGGATCTCTGTCACAGCACCAGAGCTGTTTGTACCTGCTGAGATAATGTGGACAATAAATGCATCAGTGACGCTGTTAACTAAGGCTAACATCCACTGAAGAATCACAGGGAGGAAGACAGATATCCTTTTATTGCTGGAGTCTAAATTGGAGCGAGACATGAGTGACAGTGTGAAGCTGTTCTTCAGTTAGCTTTCTGAAAACACACACACACACACTCACACGCGCACACACACACGCACACGCACACGCAGACACACTGAGCAGTACTTATAAGTAACTCTCCTGGAGTGCTGACATTCAATGAAATATGGATCAAGTGCTCATTTGCTGCCAAATAAATAAAGAATAATTGCAATTACATCTAAGAGGAGTCTCTGTTAAACTGTTACCCTGACAATGCTGAATGAATGACCGAAAGGCACAATACATAATCCAACTGTAAAGAAAAGGGTTGTTTCAAAGGCTTGAAACCTGATTCTCAACTGGATTGAAATATACTCTAATACAGGAACTAACACTAGGCAGCACCTTGAATAACAAATGAATGTTGTAAACTACTAAATGAGTAAAGAAAGACAAAAAATGCAGATTTTATATCTGGAGCTTAAACTCTCTAATCAAACATATGAATACACCTGCAATTCACTACTTCACGAGAAATATGGAATTGGGCTTTAAAGCTGCACTAGTTGACTTTGTAATGTAAAATATAATAACACAGGCTTTTCCGGTGTTGTCTACCTGCCGTAAATCATTTTGGTGACTTCGCCAGAAAAATTGGACCCGGGCAAAGGCATTAATTAAAACTATATCAAATTGCCTTCTTTTCACTGTTAGTCTCGTGTGCTGTTACAGGTCATTTATGATCATCAGATGAAAAATTACACAGTTTCAGAAACATTTAAAAGTTACATAGTAACTTTAAATTAAAGCATCTACAAGTGGTAATGTTTCCATCAGCACCACTGCCTTGTGAAGCACTTGATGCATTGCATTTGATTTTGGAAGCAAGTGAAAGAAATACACAATTTTTTTTTAATAGCCTACTATTTTTCTATTATTTTTTTGCAGGATGCATAGTGATGGGAATGTATCTATTTGTGGATGTAAGACTAATAACTGTAATATGATGATGGTGAAACAAAGTAAACTTTGATGAAAAATATATATTAAATATATATTGATGTAAAACCACATCTCATGATGTATTTCATAAATAAAATAGACATATTACGTACCTGTCTAGGAGGAAAAGGGCCATTTCAGTATCGGTTTTGAATCCTTTCAAATCCCACAATTCTCTCTATCTGTTGAATGACCAACCAAGGTTATTTCATGTTTTCACCCATGTTCTATCACTGTCAATTTTTTTCCACTTTGTCAACTACTTTGTAAAAAAGATAGATGACATACGCTCTTCATTCTCCACCACACTTCCTGAAATCATCTTTCCATCCATCACATCCAGTACTCTTTTCTCTTTCACTCCTCTATCTCCAAATCACCTCCGCCCGCCCAACAACCTGCCCCCTTAATCCTATCCCTTCTCACCTTCTCCAGTCTATTGCTCCTGACCTTCTTCCTCTCCTCACCCTTCTCATCAACATCTCCTTGTCAACTGGCTGTTTCCCCGATACCCTCAAAGAGGCAAGAATGACCCCACTACTCAAAAAACCAACACTCGACTCGTCTGAGGTAAATAACTACAGACCCGTCTCCCTTCTATCCAAAACTCTTGAGCGTGCCATTTATAATCAACTCTCTACCTTTCCCCACTAGAACAACCTTCTTGATCCCCACCAGTCTGGCTTCAAGGCTGGCCACTCAACAGAAACTGCCCTTCTTGTGATGAGCAGCTTCACATCGCTAGAGCAACCTCTCTCTCTTCCGTCGTCATCCTTCTGGACCTTTCTGCTGCCTTTGACACAGTAAACCACCAGATCCTCATTTCGACACTCCAGGATCTTGGTGTCTCAGGCTCTACGCTCTCTTTGCTCCCATCTTACCTGGCAGACCGAACCTACCGGGTAACTTGGAGAGGATCTATCTCAGAACCTTGTCCACTCAAAACTGGAGTTCCTCAGGGATCAGTCCTGGGTCCCCTCCTCTTTTCCAACTCTCTCGGGTCTGTCATTCACTCGCACGGCTTTTCTTATCACAGCTACGCAGATAACACCCAACTAATTCTCTCCTTTCCGGAGTCTGAAACACAAGTAGCAGCACTTCTGACTGACATTTCTTCTTGGATGTCCATACACCATCTGAAACTAAACCTTGACAAGACTGAGCTCCTTTTCCTTCCAGGGAAGGGCTCTCCTACCCAGGACCTGACTATAACAATTGACAACTCTGTGGTAGTCCCCACCCAGACTGCTACAAATCTGGGTGTGACACTTGACGACAAACTCTCCTTCACTGCCAACATTGCTGCAACTACACAATCGTGTAGATGCATGCTGCATAACATCAGAAGGATAAATCCCCTTCTAACGCAGAAGGCGACTCAGGTTCTGGTTCAGGCTCTAGTCAACTCACGTCTAGACTACTGCAACTCCCTCCTGAATGGCCTGCCTGCATGTGCCATCCGGCCCCTGCAGCTCGTTCAGAATGTAGCAGCTCGACTTGTCTTCAACCTCCCCAAGTTCTCTCACACTACACCGCTCCTCCATTCTCTTCACTGGCTGCCCACATCCGCTTCAAGACTCTAGTACTTGCATACAGGGCCACGAACGGATGAGCCCCAGCTTACATCCAGGACATGTTCAAACCTTTTACCCCAACCCGCCCACTCAGCTCTGCATCAGCCAACCTGCTTGCTGCCCCCTCACAGCGAGGGACAACTAATCACTCAACGAAATCTTGACTGTTTGCTGTCCTGGCTTCCTGCATTGGCATTAAATATTTCCATTTGCTGTAAATCACTAATGAAGCAGAGTTGCATAAATGTTGATCCTGTTGCCCAGATGCCACTCTGATTTGATGTATGGACTATTTTTATTGTAACAGCAAGAGTCATATTCAACTTAACCCTTGTGTTTTCCTCCCGTCGACCATGCACTTGTTGTCCTCAAAATTGACCCGGTCTGTTTTGCCAGTTTATAAAGCATGAAGTATAAATTATCACCCAATTCTGTGTTACATCTTCTTAGCCAACTTCTCTCCAATCTATTACTACTAGCTTTACACTTATTCTTTTAATATATGGTCAAAAAAATGCATTTATGTAAAATGATACCTAATTTCTGAAATTATGAATTATTTTGACTAACAGTTGAGATCAACGGGAACATATGTTGATGGTTTATCACAGACTGGTATAAGTCAAAGTTTAGTCAGGATACTGTTTTGAAACCATTTCAATTTTTTTAATGGCAGCCAATAATTACACTTGTTGTCAAAATTGACCCGGTCTGTTTTGGCTATTAATAAAGCATAAAGTATAAATGATCACCCAATTCTATTTTAAACCTTCTCAACAACTTCATTCCAACTCATTACCACTAGTTTTACAGTTGTTTTTGGAATTTATGGTGAATAAACTTCATTTACATGAAACAATACCTAATTGGGGTAAAATAAGCATAAATTATGAATTATTTTCATTATAGTTAAGATCAGATGAACCTATGTTTGTGGATAATCACTGACTGGTATATGTTAGTGATTAGTCAGGATATGGTTTTGAAACCATTTCATTATTTTTAATGGCAGCCAATAATCACACCTGTTGTCTTCCCAGGTAAAAAGCGACCTGGTTTGCTTTGCGTGTTTATAAAGCATAGACAATTATAATTAATTACTCAATTCTGTATGACCACTTTTACTCAACTTCATTCCAATTCATCTCAACTAGTTTTACACTTATTCTTTTCTATTTATGGTCAACAGACCTCATTTACATGAAATTATACCTACTTTCTGAGTAAAATGAGTTGAGATCATTAGTTGTTTTGGATTAATGGCTGGTATGTGACAATTATTATATTCTAAGGTTAAAATTTACTGATGCAATTGTATTCACAAACAAAGGAGAGCTACCAAAATGGAAAAAACTAATTTACGGAAAATTGTCTTGTCTCCATTTAGGAAAAGATACATCAAAGGTGTTACAACAACAAGTTACAAACAAACAGTACAAAGTTACAGTACAAAGCTGTAGTTTGAAGTTATGTCTGTATGTTTGTATTTGTGTGTGTGTGTGTGTGTGTGTATGTGTGTACTGTATGTGTGTGTGTGTGTGTGTGTGTGTGTGTGTGTGTGTGTGTGTGTGTGTGTGTGTGTGTGCATGTGTGTGTGTTTGTGTGTGTGTGTGTGTGTGTGTGTGTGTGTATGTGTGTACGTGCGCGCACGTGTGTGTGTGTGCATGTGTGTGTCTGTGTACATTTTTATGTCAGGACAGCTCAATAGTGTGATATATTGCAGGTCTCAGCTGTACAGTAGTGTGATCCACTATGCAACAGGTGTGTGTGTGTGTGTGTGTGTGTGTGTGTGTGTGTGTGTGCATGTGTGTGCATGTGTGTGTGTGTTTGTGTGTGTGCGTGTGTGCATGTTCATGTGCTGAAAAGCACAATAGTGTGATCTTTTGCAGGTCTCAGCTACTGTGTGCATGTGCATGTTTGTTGTCCATGTGTGTGTGTGTATGTGTGTGTATGTTTGGGTGCATTTCCATGTGCTGGAAAGCACAATAATGTGATCAATTACATGAGGTAGTTCTCAGCTGCTGTTTGTATGAATCAAAATTGACCCGGAAAGACCACAAATACAAAAAACACCAAACATTCAATGAAAGTAGAGATCATTAATATTACTTGCGAAGAACGTCATTGGGAACCACCCATGTTATTTTTGGTTAATTTGGTTGAAAGAAACCCATATTTCTGATAAAGAAACTTTGAAAACAGGTCAAATTTGACCCGAAGACAACACAAGGGTTACATTTTCTTTCTTAAACAGCAGTGAGAGGCTGCTCTGTCCAGAGAAGGTTGGAATAATCTTTGCAATGGTATCAAATATCATTACTATGTGCCTATTGTATGCTGTTTACTGGCATTTCCTGATATTAAAGCCTTCAAAATACAATTCAACCATCTCTGCTGCCAGTTGGGAAGCTGCTGGCCTGAAATTTTTGGCTCTACAACTTCCAGCTGTCAGTCAGAAGTGATGAGTTTCTCTCGATCACATCAGCTCACATTTTTTTTCTTTCACATTCATGGCTTTGCTTCAGTCTGCCAGTCTTTCTCGCTCGCTGAAGATGCTGTAACGTTTTCTCCAGGCACCATCAGAAGGAATGAGTGTAGGAGGTGAGGCCACGGCCGTTCAAATTAGAATTAATTAACCATGTGGTGTGGGAGGCATGCATGTGTGTGAAATGTGTGTTTTGTGAGTTTATTAGATATAGACTTTTAGCTGTATCTCTTCTTAGTGTGTGTGTGTGTGTGTGTGTGTGTGTGTGTGTGTGTGTGTGTGTGTGTGTGTGTGTGTGTGTGTGTGTGTGTGTGTGTGTGTTTGAGTCTGAGTCTGAGATATGGATTCAGTGCAGCCTCAAGGCAACCTGTTAAGCATGATTATTCTCTCACCTCCTAATGTAGGTGTAAATCCACCACTGACTGTCTTTCTGAATACATGCGCCACACATCTGGACGGATAGCTTGAGTTTAAATGCTTGTTACAGTGTCTAATTAGTGACAGTGAAGAGGTTTCTGTGAAACAAATTAAGCTAAAATCTGCAATTATAAAGAGAGACAGTGAGAGACCCCTTGCAGAGTGCATTTGCTACAGCTTTGGCATACAGCAAGTAAACACGCTAAATAATGCATAGATCTGTCTATCAAATGAGTTCTTGTATGCAGAGCAGTCACATATCTTCCCACCAGGCCCAATGTCATTAACCCTCTCCATGTGAAGCCTTAAAGCTGTGTCCTCACCTCAAGTGCTGAGCTGCATCAAAACAACACCACCGCAGCAATCACACACTAAATGCATGTACACGTTTGCTCTTGTACACTTCAAGCACACACCCTCTGGTTATTGATGAATGCCAACATGTGGACGGTGTTGGTGGTGTGTGGATGCAGAGGAGGTCCAGCAGCACTTGAGTCACAATGAATTCAGTTTTGAGTGCAATGTGAAAAAGACACCTGGACCTTCAGAGGAGGATGGAGCCCCATCCCTTTACACCCACACACACACACACACACACACACACACACACACACACTGAAACAATGGATTAACAAATATCCAACAATACATCTGTTACAAACTTGATGCTTGGCTAGGAATAATAAACACTAATTAGACATTATCTTTATGCAGATTCCTTTTTAGTAGCTCCTGATCTTTACTTTCCTCTCATCTTTGAATTATCATGCTTGTAAACAAGCTTGCTTTTCAATTCCATATATCAAAATCAATTTATTTTGTACAAATCTTTTTTCTTTTTTTTTTTTTACTTAGTATGAAGAAGAAAAAGTTATTAAAACTGAGATTGTATTCGTCACTTTCACACATGGAACTTTTCCATTTTCTTTGCCAGTGCATGCGACATCTCTGCGTCATGTGACTGAATCTCCCTGGAGATTGAGCACCAGTATGAACAGGACAGGAAGACCTATTACACTGTGTGCTTCACGTTAATTGTTCTGACACACGGGGCGATGAGACCGAACTCGCCTCACCCCAGCAATGTACCCATCTCTTATGATAGAGCTGCTCACACATATCATCATGTGCAAATTGTTGTATCAGTCATTTTTCTATTAGATTCCACTATATTGTGTTCTAAATGGCACATAACCAGCCAGTAATGTAGTGCAGGAAAGGTCTATTTAAAGGTAAAATAGACTGACTTTTCTGATGTCTTTTGTGAGGTCAAGTTGAGTCAGTCTTTATTGTCCTTGTTGCTGCTTACAATCCCACTCATTTGCAAATGTTAAATGTGTGACAGCAGTCAAATAACATGGTGTCAAACAGGGATAATTTGGGGACTTTGACATGAAAACCTGTGCTAACCAATTCTACAATGCACTAGTGAGCCCTAAACATGTGTTTTATCAATTTTCCTTCAGTGTCATTTGTTCACCATAGAATTTAGGCAGCAGCATGGATTTTATATTTATATTTGCACTGAGCAGCCATGTTTTTGCCCTTGGCTACATTCTTGCAAACTGCTCCTGCATGCCGTGATCTTCAGCATATTCTCAGCATGACTTGTTGTATAACAGCAACACTTTGTTATTTAGAAAAGTGTTTGTATCTGAGCATCAGATGTGTGTGTGTGTGTGTGTGTGTGTGTCTTGCTTTTTATAAATAAGTTTGTACTGTAGATCTTTTGGCCTGTAACATACCAGAATAAGTATGGATGCTTCTCTGCAGCTTAATACCAGGAACCACACTTTGAGGTGAAGAAAAGCTCTTAGTGAAGCTAGCTGATCAATACTTCTTTGACAGGCAGTTAGACAAGATGTCTGACCAAGGAGAACTGAAGATATGGCCCCTGTTTCAAATATGTCTATATCCCAATTACGGACTCAGAGAGAAGAGCAACTTCTGGAAGCTATTCCCTGCACATCCCTGTCATCTTAATAAATTATCTTCTTAAAGCCTGATTTAGTGTGCAAGCACACAATAAATCTGCCCGGTAGCTACATAAGCAGGTGTATGTGTGTGTTTACCTGAGTATATGTGTGCAATCAGTAGGCTGCATTGAACATGTGGAGATCCTAGACTCTGGGGGCCCCAGGTGAAATAGCCCATCGAGGCCCAGCTAACATCTGATATCTTACTAGGCCATTCTGCAGGGTCATCAGATATTGTCCATGTTCCAATTCCTTCTGAGCCTTTGGTGGGGGTGGTGGAGGTGGTGTTGCTGCTGGCGCTGGGGGGCAGGGTGTCCTCGTTGTCATGGTGAGGCAGGTGATCCTCTTCCACCAAACAAACATCCCTTGTAAGTGACAAAGAGAGAGAGGTATGAGTGTGTTTGAATCAAGCGACACCTCCGTTGCTGAAAAATGAAGCCAATGCAGAAGTACCTTAAACTGGAGTTCATCAATTGGCCACTTGAGGCTGGCTTCAAAAGGGAGTTATAGTGCGTTCCATTTGTACTCAGAAGTCGGATTTCCCAAGGTCAAAGTCGGAAACAAGCCCCTTGTCCTCTTGTGATTTTCGAGCTCTGAACTCAGGGGGGCAGTGTTGGGATTATTACTCAAAAAGGTAATGTATTACTCTATTTACTTCTTGTAGCAAGTAATTTGTTACACTACTCGTTGCATTACTTTTGCATTATGCAACATTGCCTGAGTCGCATTTTCACGTAATTGCCAGTTAACAATATAACATTGCATTACATATGCTAACACATCAGCACAAATACCTATCCTTAGAAAAGAGGACATACAGACAGACAGACCAAAGAGCACTTCACAAAGAAAGGTTGTGACGAGAACAAGGCTCAAGTGCATGCCAAGGAGAATCAAGGCTTCCCTGGCAAAAACTATATTAATATAGAAAACTAAATAACAGGGGTTGGCCTTCCTAATACCACCTAGTACAAATATTAATAGCTTCAAAATATATCAATAATTAAAATATGAGACTGACCTTCCTAACACTAGATAATGATGACAGACTTAAAAGTTTAAAAAAAAACACGTTTAAATGACATATGAATTGCATTTAAGGGGCCAAACACACTCAAACAAACTCACTAGAATTGCTCATTCAACAAGAAGGATTTATATTCCATATTATTTGATGTGGTATACCTCATGACGAGGAGTCTCTCAAATCGTTTGTCAGACAACCTGTTTCTCCTCGGAATCAGCCCAAGCGTGCAAGTAAAGATACAGTCTTTATTGTATGTAATGCAAGTCAACATAAATGTTTGATTAGTAACAAAAATGTAACTAGAACATCCATTTCCTGCAGAAAATACTTGTGAATGCTGAAAAACTAAATTGCTAAAAAGAAAATAATCGTAATGTGAAAAAAGCCATAGTATAGTATGTTGAAAAATGTGATAAAAAGCCATATGTCGGAATAAATTGTAAAAGCCATAGTATAGTATGTAAAAAAAAAAGTGATAAAAAATACATAGTAATGTATGTCAAATTTTTCTATTAAAAAGCCATAGTATTGCGTGTCCAAAAAAGTGATAAAAAAAAGCTATAGTATTGTACATTGAAAAAAGTGACAAAAAAGCCACTGTATATCATACTTTGACATGTAACCATGGACTGCCAACCTTGTGGTTATGGGACAAACATTCTACCTGCAATCCATGCACCACAGACACAATGCCATCATATAGTATTTTTTAAAAAGTGAAAAAAAGTCCATAGTATAGTATGTCGAAACAAGTGATAAAAAAGCCATACTATAGTATGTCAAAAAAGTGATTAAAAAGCCCTAGTATAGTTCGTTGAAAAAAATTATAAAAAAGCCATAGTATGTCGAAAAAGCCATGGTGTAGTATGTTGAAAAATCCATAGTATACTATGTTGAAAAACATCATAAATACTTTTGTATAATACTTTTACATGTTGCCATGAATCCTGGGATTGATCTGCCAACTTTTTAGTTACAAGATGATCATTCTACATCCAAGCCACAAGCACTGTATAGTATGTTGAAAAAGTCATAACATAGTACGTCGAAAAAAGTGATAAAAAAGCCATGGTATAGTATGTCGAAAAAAGTGATAAAAAAAGCCATATAGTATGTCAAATGTGATAAAAAAAAAGCCATAGTATAGTATGTCGAAAAATACATACTATAGTATGTCAAAAAAAGTGATAAAAAGCCATCGTATAGTATGTCGAAAAAAGTGATGTGAATGCGTTTTCTAACATGGAGGACTTAATCGCTCGGGTGTCAACCTGAACAAACTGGAACTTTCCTGCACATGGTCTGGGAGTGAACAGGTGCATGAGTTCTGGAATAAAACAACATCAATAATATCTGATGTGATAGGATGTTGAATTCCTACTGACCCGATTGTTTTGTTACTTAATAATGACTCTAAATTACATGTGCTTTGGAGACAGAAGAAAGTTTGGCTAGCCGTAGTATAGTATGTCGAAAAAGCCATAGTATAGTATGTCAAAAAAGCCATAGTATAGTATGTCAAAAAAAGTGATAAAAAAGCCATAGTATAGTATGTCGAAAAAAACATAATATGGTATGTCGAAAAAAGTGATAAAAAGCCATAGTATAGTATGTCGAAAAAAAGTGATTAAAAAAGCCATAGTATAGTATGTCGGAAAAAATGGTTAAAAAAATGCCATAGTATAGTATGTCGAAAAAAGTGATAAAAAGCCATAGTATAGTATGTTGAAAAAAGTGATAAAAAATCCATAGTATAGTATGTCGAAAAACATCATTAATACTTTTGCATGTTGCCATTAACTATGGGATTGACTTGCCAATCTTATGGGACAAGCCTTCTACCTCCAAGCCAGTCACACAGCATAGTATGTTGAAAAAGCCATAGTATAGTATGTCGAAAAAAAGGTGATAAAAAAGCCATAGTATAGTATGTTGAAAAACATAATTAATAAATTTTTATTATGCTTTTATATGTTGTCATGGACGTGGGATTGATCTGGCAACCTTGCAGTTATGGGACAATCCTTCTACCTCCAAGCCAGCCACACAGGAAAGTATGTTGAAAAAGCCATATTATAGTATGTCGAAAAAAATGGTTAAAAAAATGCCATAGTATAGTATGTCAAAAAAGTGATAAAAAAGCAATAGTATAGTATGTTGAAAAAAGTGATAAAAAAAGGCAATAGTATAGTATGTCGAAAAAGCCATAGTATAGTACGTCAAAAAAAGTGATAAAAAAAGCCATAGTATAGTATGTTAAAAAACATCATTAATACTTTTGCATGTTGTCATTAACTATGGGATTGACTTGCCAACCTTGTGGTTATGGGACAAGCCTTCTACCTCCAAGCTAGCCACACAGTATAGTATCGCGAAAAAGCCATAGTATAGTATGTCGAGAAAAGTGATGAAAAAGCCATAGTATAGTATGTTGAAAAAGCCATATTATAGTATGTTGAAAAAGCCATAGTATAGTACGTTGAAAAAGCCATAGTATAGTATGTTGAAAAAAGGTATATAAAAAAGCCATAGTATAGTATGCCGAAAAAAGTGATAAAAAAGCCATAGTATAGTATGTCGAAAAAGCCATAGTATAGTATGTCAAATAAAGTGATAAAAAAGCCATAGTATAGTATGCCAAAAAAAGTGATAAAAAAAAAGGACATACTATAGTATGTCGAAAAAGCCATAGTATAGTATGTTAAAAAAGCCATAGTATAGTATGTTGAAAAAAAAGTGATAAAAAAGACATAGTATAGTATGTCGAAAAAGTGATAAAAAATCCATGGTATACTATTTAAAAGAAAGTAATACAAAAGCCATAGTGTAGTATGTCAAAAACATCATACTATAGTTGAAAAACGTCATAAATACTTTTGTATAATACTTTTACATGTTGCCATGAATCTTGGGATTAATCTACCAACCTTCTGGTCACAGGATGATTATTCTACCTCCAAACCACAAGCCAGACTCATGGTATAGAATGTCGAAAAAACCATAGTATAGTATGTCAAAAAAAGTGATAAAAAAGCCATAGTATAGTATGTTGAAAAAGGTGATTAAAAAAGCAATAGTATAGTATGTTGAAAGACATCATTAATACTTTAGTATTGTACTTTAACATGTTGCCATGTCGAAAAAGCCATAGCATAGTATGTCGAAAAAAGTGATAAAAAAGCCATACTATAGTATATCGAAAAAGTCAAAGTATAGTACAGGGGTTCTCAACCTTTTGCAAGCTGGGCCCCCCCAAAGCTGGTTCATTGCAGTTGCTTCTAATGTGAGCTTGCAGGCATTATTATTATTATTATTATTATTATTATTATTATTATTATTATTATTATTATCATCAGTAGGCCTATTATCATTACTAGGCTATTGCTATAATTGGGAATTGGCACCAGACCTCTGATATGAATTTATGCTTTATTATTGTTATTATTACTAGGCCTAATAGTAGGCATATCATCTGCATTTTTCACAGAAGCTTGCAGGTAGGCGATGTTAATGTGAGACCTGAGCCAGGTATGCATCATCGTACCTTCAAAGCTTTTTTGCGGCTGGTGGTGCGTCGGTTGCCTTGTTGGTCCTCACTAGAAATCTCTCCATTTTTGTTTGGTTTTGAAATAATTTGGATGTGGATTAGTTGTGTTTTCAATAAGGTTTAGGCTATGATGTAATGATGTGTGCGTGTGTGCAGCCTGGACGCGGAGTGGTGTGTGTCTCCTCTCTGCTCTGACTGCAGGCTGGGACTGTTGCCCGAGGCTACTGAGAGACTGACCGTCTGTGAGGGCTTTCGGACGGGGGAGGGGCTCACGGCAGCACCCGCTGCTCGTTGAGCACAGTGACTGCAGAGTGATACGTGTTTTCGAGTCTCCAACCACCACAAAAGTCTCCAATAAAAGTCGCTAGATTTGTCGCTAGTCGCTTTTGACAAAAAATGTCGCCAGGGGGATGATTTGTTTGTGTGTTAAGCTTGTTTTACAGTTCAGCGGACCTTTCTATACCTTTACATGTTACCATGAACCCTGGGATTGATCTGCAAATATTGTGGTTTGTGAGAAAAATCCTTCTACCTCCAAGCCACAAGACACACACACAGTATGATATGTCGAAAAAGCCATAGTATAGTACGTTGAAAAAAGTAATAAAAAAGCCATAGTATAGCATGTTGAAAAAAGTAATAAAAAAGCCATAGTATAGCATGTTGAAAAAAAGTAATAAAAAAGCCATAGTATAGCATGTTGAAAAAAAGTAATAAAAAAGCCATAGTATAGTACGTTGAAAAAAGTAATAAAAAAGCCATAGTATAGCATGTTGAAAAAAGTAATAAAAAAGCCAGATTATAGTATGTCAAAAAAGTGATAAAAAGCCATAGTATAGTATGTCGAATAAAGTGATAAAAAGGCCATAGTATGGTATGTTGAAAAAACCATTGTATAGTACATTGAAAAACGTCATAAATACTTTTGTATAATACTTTCACATGTTGCCATGAACCCTTGGATTGATCTGCCAACCTTGTAGTCACAGGATGATTATTCTACCTCCAAGCCACAAGCCACACTATAGCCACAGTATAGAATGTCGAAAAAGCCATAGTATAGTATGTCAAATAAAAATTATAAAAAATCCATAGTATAGTATGTCAAAAAAATTATGAAAAGCCTTTATATAGTATGTCGAAAAAGTAATAAAAGCCATAGTACAGTATGTCGAAAAATCCATAGCATAGTATGTCGAAAAAAGTGATAAAATAGCTATACTACAGTATGTTGAAAAGTGATTTAAAAAAGCCATAGTATAGTACGTCGAAACAGACATTGTATAGTATGTCAAAAAAAGTGATGAAAAAGTCATAGTATAGAATGTCAAAATAAGTCATGGGATAGTAAGTCGAAATAATTTATTAAAAAGTGATAGTATAGTATGTCGAAAAAAGTGATTAACAAGTTACAGTATAGTATTTCAAAGAAAGTTTGGAAGAACATCCAAACTTCACACAATATGTCTAAGTCACACAATACACAAGCACAGAAAAAGCCTGAATAAAAACACTAAACTTAAACAGTGATAACACAAAAACTGTCGGCCCCCCAAACATTTGCCTGGTTTGCCTTTCCTGATGGTGCCCGTCGGTTTGCAAATATTTTCCATCTAATTAAGTTGACAAGGCTTACAGAAGGAGAAAAAAAAGAAGTTCATTATTCAGTAGGGTTTGTGATTAAAATGAAGCTGAAAATGTATTGTGGTGATAAGACACAGCCTCCTGCGGATGTGCGCAAAACTTTTGATGTACACATGTAAAATGACCATCATAGGTGTGTGTTTTTTTGACACACTATCAGCATAAGGTCTAATGATATTAACCCTCTCTCATGTGTGCCTGCATGCACAGGCATACTTGATGGAGAGAGGTCTGAGAGGCTGGTAATTGTTGCTCTCCTGTTGTGTCGTCTGTAGGAAAGCCATCCGTGCACCTCCTCTGGCTCAGCTTGGTCTCCGTGCTGAATTATAAATTATCCTGTCGTGTGTCAGTGATGGTAGAGGAGAGTGGACATAGGTCACTCCCACTGAGCAAACACAGGCATCACACAGGGAAAAGATATACGTGACAACCCTATTGCCTTACTTTTACTTAGAAGCCAGTTCCATTGCAATAGCTGTGTCACTGGATTTTGTTTTTTTATTCAACAAAGAAACCAAATAAACAATATGACCGTATTTATCAATTGCTAATATATATAAACAGAGGCAGTAGCTGCGAGCCGAAGGCTTTGTCCTCTTGTAAAAAGGCAAGAGTTTACTGTAATCAGGTGCACAGGTGTAGCTTTTATGTCCAGAATGAAGATTATAATGTGTTTTAGGTTGACATTTTGTCTTCAAGGTATGGTTTTATCACAACCAGCTTCTCACGTACAGTTGACTGTTGGACACTAAGCCAACCCTATTCAGTTACTGTTGCTACACTTCCCTTCTCGCACAGCACCACTCAAAATTTGTACTAGCCTATTTTTTTTCTCAGATGGAGACAGCAGGCTATTTTCTAGCTGGCAATCGTCAATTTTGCCATTAAAGATTGGCAGATTTTATCACCTATAGCTAGTTACCTAATTAAGCTACATAACGTCAGTTCCATGAGTTAGTTTAGCCCGCTGTTATTATGTTTCCACCTGGCTCGTTCTAAACCAAGAATCTTGTAAAAATTGTCTTAAATATGGCTACATACATAATATCATGCTAAAATAATGTCTGTGTCCCAAATTACTACCTATTTACTATATAGTTTACTACATTGACTTGACATTGAATTCAGAGTGTGTAGATCAGGCATGTCAGAGTCCGGCCCGGGGAGATTTCATACGGCCCACAGCCTTGGTTTGTGAAAGACCAGAGCTTGTTGTAAACTTAAATGTTAGCAAACTTTGCATTACTCATAATAAGTCATGTTTAAAATAAACAGGTTAAGATATTTATGAACTTCAAGGAAGTTTAAGGTATTCCATACAGTTTGTTCTGTTATCTGACTACAGATGTAAAAGTAAAGGCAGAATTGTTTTTGTTTTTTAGATTTGCTCACGCCTGAGCGGGGTAGATTTGGTAACACTGCCATTTTAAAAACAATGAAAATAAAAACTGTTGTAGAACAGTGCATTTGCGTGTAACTTTAATTTTTTTTAAAAGTCAGAAGGGACCATTGGCCCCCAGTCATCTTCACATTATCAAATCTGGCACTCTTTAAAAAAAGTTTGGACTCCCCTGGTGTAGATGTATGTATGTGCCCTCCAAAATGTCACCATGGAACAAATGAAATAGTGTCCATGGAATTTTATAGACGTCAGTCATGGCGCAAAATGATGAGGATACCTAAGTGTCAGAAATATTAATAAACTGCTCACTATTGAGAGACCTATTGAGTGTCTATTATGTAAGGAGCAGCGAATTAGTTAATAAGGGAATGATTTTGAAACACAGCCTGAGGCTAAAGATGCATGTTTCCTGCAAAAAGCATCCACACCAGTAAATGAGCCACGTAGAAGACATGTGATGAAGATATGGAATCAGCATCAGTTCAGAGTTCAGAGTTCTTTAGTGTCCCTCAAGGGGAAATTTGATTTGCAGTTGGAGGTACAACAAAACAACAAAACAACAACACAATAGACAAGGCACAAAACATCAAAACATCCTAGCAGCACACAACCAACAGAGCAATTGAGAACAATTTCAACACACATACACTTGTATTGCAGTGTAGAGCTAGTTAGTCCTGGTGTTATGATGTATGAGGTATGATGTAACCCTACGTAATTTAGTGCAAGTTATGTCTTTTTAAGTAAAGATGTTTTTTTCTAAAAGGATAAATGCATTTACTTTCATAACAGTGATGTTTGCCATGTGCTAAAGAACAGCTCACCTATCTTTTCATTTACCACTATAACATGGGCAAACATCACACAGATGGAAATGTAGCTCTGTTTCTGATTCTAGTCAAAGCATTGTGCTTTTGGGACAATTTAACTTAATCAAAGACTCGCCCTAAAGCTTCCATCCTTTATTGTCTATTTTAAAATAAACGGTGGCTCTGGGGACGTGGAATGTCACCTCTCTGTGGGGGAAGGAGCCGGAACTTGTGCGGAGGTGGAGCGCTACCGGTTAGATCTGGTGGGGCTTACCTCTACGCACAGTCTCGGTTATGGAACCATACTCCTGGATAGGGGTTGGACTCTTTTCTTCTCCGGAGTTGCACAGGGTGTGAGGCGCCGGGCGGGTGTGGGGATACTCACAAGCCCCCGGCTGAGCGCCACTACATTGGAGTTTAACCCGGTGGACGAGAGGGTCGCCTCCCTACGCCTGCGGGTTGTGGCGGGGAAAACTCTGACTGTTGTTTGTGCATATGCACCAAACAAGAGTTGTTGTGGAAGCTGGGGGCATTGAACCCGAGTGGACAATGTTCAAAGTTTCCATTGCTGAAGCTGTGGTCTTAGGGTCTTAGGTGCCTCAATGGGCGGTAACCCACGAACACCGTGGTGGACACCGGTGGTCAGGGAAGCCGTCCGACTGAAGAAGGACTGAAGAAGTCCTCTGGGATATGTTATCCCAGAGGACTCCGGAGGCAGTTGCAATGTACCGAAGGGCCCGAAGGGCTGCAGCCTCTACCGTGAAAGAGGCAAAGCAGCGGGTGTGGGAGAAGTTCAGAGACGACATGGAGAAGGACTTTCGGTCGGCACCAAGGTGCTTCTGGAAAACCGTTCGCCACCTCAGGAGGGGGAAGCGGAGAACCATCCAAGCTGTGTACAGTAAGGATGGGACGCTGTTGACCTCAACTGAGGAGGTAATAGGGCAGTGGAAGGAGCACTTTGAGGAACTCCTAAATCCGACTAATACGCCCTCTATGGTAGAGACAGAGCTGGAGGATGAGGGGGGATTGTCGTCAATTTCCCTGGTGGAGGTTGCTGAGGTAGTTAAACAACTCCACAGTGGCAAAGCCCCAGGAATTGATGAGATCCGTCCAGAAATGCTTAAGGCTCTGGGTGTGGAGGGGTTGTCTTGGTTGACACGCCTCTTCAACATTGCGTGGAAGTCTGGGACGGTGCCTAAGGAGTGGCAGACCGGGGTGGTGGTTCCCCTTTTTAAAAAGGGGGACCAGAGGGTGTGTGCCAATTACAGGGGTATCACACTTCTCAGCCTCACCGGTAAAGTCTACTCCAAGGTGCTGGAAAGGAGGGTTCGGTCGATAGTCGAACCTCAGGTTGAAGAGGAACAATGTGGATTCCGTCCTGGTCGTGGAACAACGGACCAGATCTTTACTCTCGCAAGGATCATGGAGGGAGCCTGGGGGTGTGCCCAACCGGTCTACATGTGGTTTGTGGATCTGGAGAAGGCATATGACCGGGTGCCCCGGGAGATACTGTGGGAGGTGCTGCGGGAGTACGGGGTGAGGGGGTCCATTCTCAGGGCCATCCAATCTCTGTACGACCAAAGCGAGAGCTGTGTCCGGGTTCTCGGCAGTAAGTCGGACTCGTTTCAAGTGAGAGTTGGCCTCCGCCAGGGCTGCGCTTTGTCACCAATCCTGCTTGTAGTATTTATGGACAGGATATCGAGGCGTAGTCGGGGTGGAGAGGGGTTGCAGTTCGGTGGGCTGGGGATCTCATCGCTGCTTTTTGCAGATGATGTGGTCCTGATGGCATCATCGGCCTGTGACCTTCAGCACTCACTGGATCGGTTCGCAGCCGAGTGTGAAGCGGCTGGGATGAGGATCAGCACCTCTAAATCGGAGGCCATGGTTCTCAGCAGGAAACCGATGGAGTGCCTTCTCCAGGTAGGGAATGAGTCCTTACCCCAAGTGAAGGAGTTCAAGTACCTTGGGGTCTTGCTCGCGAGTGAGGGGACAATGGAGCGGGAGATTGGTCGGAGAATCGGCACAGCGGGTGCGGTATTACATTCAATTTATCTCACCGTTGTGACGAAAAGAGAGCTGAGCCAGAAGGCAAAGCTCTCAATCTACCGGTCAGTTTTTGTTCCTACCCTCACCTATGGTCATGAAGGCTGGGTCATGACCGAAAGAACAAGATCCAGGGTACAAGCGGCCGAAATGGGTTTCCTCAGGAGGGTAGCTGGCGTCTCCCTTAGAGATAGGGTGAGAAGCTCAGTTATCCGTGAGGAGCTCGGAGTAGAGCCGCTGCTCCTTTGCGTCGAAAGGAGCCAGTTGAGGTGGTTCGGGCATCTGGTAAGGATGCCCCCTGGGCGCCTCCCTAGGGAGGTGTTCCAGGCACGTCCAGCTGGGAGGAGGCCCCGGAGAAGACCCAGGACTAGGTGGAGGGATTATATCTCCAACCTGGCCTGGGAACGCCTCGGGATCCCCCAGTCGGAGCTGGTTAATGTGGCTCGGGAAAGGGAAGTTTGGGGTCCCCTGCTGGAGCTGCTACCCCCGCGACCCGACCCCGGATAAGCGGACGAAGATGGATGGATGGATGGGATCGTAATTTACAAAATGAACATCATGCTGTATTGAAGCAGACTTGAAACTAGCAATTAAGACCATACACTCATTATTAAAATGTTTACTGAGGTAATAAATCAAGTGAGAAGTGAGGTCATTTCCCCACAGACTTTTATACAAGCTGACTTCTTTATGCAACCAGTAGAGTCGCCCCCTGTTGGAAAGGAGATAGAATGCAGGTTGAAGGCACTTTGGCATTGGCTTTTCTATTGTCCGTCCATTTTTTTACAGTCTATGGACCTAATTCATCATGTTTTTTATGTGCGTAGAATTGTGTTCTTTTTTTACATTTATCCACCTCATGACGTTCCTGTGATCCTCTGAGAAAATATAAAGGCAGCTCCATAACTCACGTCACAGCAGTTAAGTACATATCCATTAGGAAAAAAACAATTCATCAAATATTAAACAAAAGCCATAATCTTCATTCAGATTGATGACCACATACTGTAGATATAGTGCCTATAGGTGCACGTTCATGCATGCAAGCTGTTCATGTACTGTATTTGGATATCTGTGATACAAGGAGAAATTGGCTAATAAAAGTAGACAACAATCATTAAGTCTAATCGAGGGAAACCATTAACCAGATATAAATCTGCCTCATGGAATCTCTATTGATCTCTGCAGCTGTAAATATCAGACACAATCTTAACAAAATAACCAAATATTGATCACCTCCGGAGAAATGGTCGCTCAATTAATTGCACATGACATGGTCTTTTCACATGCTGGAGGAAATGCATGATACATCTGCAGAGGTAGTGAACTCAGCGTGTTCACACCATGCGGGTTCTGGAGTGTTTACTCTGGTTTGTTTGTCCAGTTGAAAACAACATTATTTAAACTCAGGCGGACCCAAATAACAGCATCAGGATTCTTAAAATGAGCGTTAGCTTTAGTGATGGTTACATGTGAAAATGAAATCTGAACCAACAGCAAACAACCTCAAAATACAAGAAAATACTAGCATCTGATAGCTCTGCTGTGAGAGCTTCCCATAACATCATATGATCATATACCATGTGTGATTCTAACGTTAACAACTTGGGCCTAATTTACTCGTTTTGGCAATCACTTCTTTTATATTTATTATAAAAATGATGGTCTTTGAATGCTGCAGCATCACTAGGCTACAGCAATTATCAAGATTACCAAATCTAAATGCAACTACAGTTGGTCAAAGTTGAAAGAAGTCAGAAAAATAAAGTGTGGTGGGTGTTTATAACGGACGGTTTGGGTTAGAAGCATAATTGGCATTTATTTTTGTTTTCTCTTCCATAAAAGTTTGTCTGACCTTGGGGTTTTATATAACCTGTGTGATCAGCTAGTCCACACTATGTATAGACTATGTACAAAAAAATTGTAAGCCAATTTCACAGTCTTGTTATGAAAAGCACAGAAATCTAGCAAAAGTCTACCATGCCTCTCTAAAAGGGACTATTGCCACTCACTGCCAAAATCTACAGTTTAGCAGGACAACAGGTCGACATACTGACCAATCAGTAATCTCTCTGATCCACCTAATCCATGTCACTTATGTCCTAAAACTCTGCTTTGTAAAGCTGACCAGTATGAATGTTACAAAGAAACAGTCTAAACTGCCTCAGGTTTGGACCAGAGAAAAGTGTGATTGCAGCTGATCGCAGCCTGTGACTGTCTGTTATGTAACTGTTGCTCTGTGTCACAGTGTTTCCTGCCAGCTTTGCTGAAAATGAACGATCCTGACCCGTTTTTTTTGCATGTCTCGCGCCCATGTTGTCGAAGCAATTAGTGTCTAAACTCCTCATACAGTATATTATTACTTTGCTCCATCTCCTCTCTTTTTCTAAACACTTGTTGAATGCAGGGGATATAAAGATTTTTGAACACACACACACACACACTCCTCTCCACTGTCTCTGCCTCCTTCTCTCCCTCCCACAGTATGTAAAATGCATTAGGCATTAGTAGGGTTTGGCAGCCATTGGCTCTGTGAGAGTTCAGAGCTGCAATGTGACACACATTTGGCAATCACCAGAAGAAATGTGTCCAAGACTCCACGGAAGACATGCACTGTCCAGAGAGGGAGAGAGAGTGGGACAAAGAGAGCCTTTATTGTGTGTGCTGGTGAGGTAGATTACAGATGTCAGTGATGGACTGCTGCTGATTGGAAACCATCAATTGCGGCTCTAATTAGCACCAATTCAGCCTATCAAATCCAACAGATTTTTGTCAGTGATAAGAGCAAACACATTTTGAACTTTCAGGGCTTCTGTATGCTGTCACTCTGGTTTATGTGAGTTTGGGGACAAAGTATGTTTGTTTTTTAAATATGTGATACTTTATAACTCCCTCCGGGGAGAGCCTCTTTTGCCTGAGGATCAGTTTCCCAGCATGACACCTGGAGCTGGTAGATATTCAGTCCTGTGCTCAGAGATGCTTTAGCAGGTGGAGCTGAAAGAGAATGTTGGTGAAGACTCGGGCAACCTGCTACCTGTGCATAAAAAAGAAATGTGTGATGTACAGTAAAAAGTAACAGTAGTTCTCAAGCTCAAATCAAGACAACCCTGGTGACATCATCAAGGTTACACAGCTGTCACGGAAATGTACATCTTGAATTTCCCATTTTTCTGAGCACTTTAAAGACTTCTTGTCCATGTTGATCTGGAAGTTTAGATTGAAATTGTATTCTCAACACTGTAAAGAGTAGTTGAAAAAACAATTGACAACAAAACACCTTTTTCCGATGAAGATCAGCTGATATGATTAAAAGCTCATCTATAACAACTATCACCAACTATATGGACCTTGTGTTGACATTGTTTTGTCAATCACTGTTTCCTAGGACAAGAACTTTCCCCACTGTAAACTGATCTTTATGTGTAACATTTTGGGAGTGACCTTTTAATGGCGACAACCATTGACAGCTTCAATAATGTTTAAACTTATAATTCTTTTAAGTTTTAAAATCTAAAAATGTGTATTTTGCTACTTGTTAGCACTGAGTAGAATAACACAGTACTGCATCAATCTGTAACCCTGATAAACGTGTTTGCTATATAGTTTTCAACGCCTGTTGTCTGACAGGTCTTTCTCAAGAAATATCTGCTTATATTTTTGCATTGAAGGGAAAAAATAGAAGAAGTGGGTAGTAGTCTGAGCACTGATATCCGTCTTGGCTAAGCAGGATGCCACCTACAGAAAGAGAGTCACAGAAAATGAAGGAAAGGGATGTGATGGTGCTGAGCACAGTGTGACTGACAGGTGATGTCTGAGCGGTGCAGAAACACTTATCTTGCACGGCAGCTGGATTCTTGCAATAACATGAGTTCACGCGAGAATCGCAGGATTACATTTCACACGAAAATCCTTTTTTGTTCTGTGTAACAAACCATCTGGCGTGTCAGGTTACAGAAAGAGAAGAGCTACTACTACTACTGCGAAGAGCAATTAGTACAAAAGATGGAAAGTAAAAGTGATAGTGACAGATTGTGCTTAGCTTCTGTGAGCTTCAGACTACCTTAAATGTTTTGTGATGATCCACTAAGAGCAGATGGATCTGTCTATCAGACCCTCCATCTATCTGACCAGATGTGGATCTCCATTGTGTTTCTCTGCTGCTGTTTTCCAGGCTGTCATAGCAGAGAGAAAATCTGAAAAATGTCTATTAAGAGCAACGTTCTTACATTTTTGCTGACCTATTATGATGGGGGTATTTAGCCATGTGCAAAATGTCCCCATATAACATTTCTCTCAGTACTCAGCATCATGAGCTCAGTACATTGAACGGAAACACTTCATTTACTGGATCAGTAAGTTATTTTTAATGTTCAATTTGGTACTAATTGTAGGGGTAACAGAGACACATCGCTTAGATAGTTAGGATTTATTCAGGTGAGTTTACAGGCAGTTGTCTTCAGATGGTATTATTTATTTATGGAAACCTTATACCAAAATTGTAGACAAATGTTTCATTTTGTGTTGAGCTGACCTGCTGTTCATTAACTAAAATACTGGAAATAATGATTGGAAATGTACTAATTGAGCACTGTGTATACATTATTTAACCTACAATTAGTTGCAAATTACATATTTCTTTTCCAGGAAACTTCCTAGAAAATCATTCAGATATAAAAAGTTAAGACTCAACCTTCAAGCAAACAATGATATTTGATTGGGAAATTTCTCCTTGGCTGGAATAACAGAATTATATTGTTGAGAGAGTGCAGGTCTGGAAATGATACACTAACGCAATGTAATTAGAGCAAGACATGAAGGAATTAGTCACACAGCCACATTGAGATCCAGATAGTCATTCATTTAGGCACACACACACACACACACACACACACACACACACATGCTGACAGATACATCTAGCTCCTATCATATTGCATATGGATGTACACAGCCTCAGGCCCTACTGAAATACAGTATGCATGGTATGCGTGTGTGCTTCTATGAATTATAATGAATATTTCATATTTGGCATGCCTTGTCTGGATAAGCAGATGGTACCTCTTTTTCCTGTCTCCCGAGCACCTGGACCCTGTTCTCGTATTAGCATTTCAGAATGTCTCGTCCCTCTCTCACTTTTCTCTCCCTCCTTAGAAACCACGGTATGTACTCACTTTCCAGGAAACATCTGATTAGTTTCATTTGACAACACAAGATCAGCTGCTCAATATCTGCCCGATTTTCACCACATTTTATACTTTAAATATGAACTTTATGCAGCACTTTGTCTCCTTGTACACCAGTTGAAGCCATTATTATACAGCAAGCAACAAATGATTCCTGATTATATTTTATTATTATTATTATTATTATTATTATTATTATTATTTTGCACTTGCATTTTTTGTACACCAGTCTTGTTTGTAGTTTGATAGTCAAAAATATTACATCACATTAGTTAGACAATTTGCACATTTGTGGTTTTTCACCTTACATTGTATTATTCTGGCTATAAAGCAAAGCTGACAGTGATCTTTCATCTTATTGCTTTTGGTGGCTGACTAACAAAACCACCCTAACATAAACTGTACTGAGTCAAAAGGCCATAAAAAACAAAGGAAAACGTAATTCTAAGCTTGTAAAATGTAGCCTCCATTTTAACCTTTAACCAAAGGTTAAAAGTAAGCAGTCACTGCAAAGTTAGTGCAGGGTGGCTGTTAATGGAGCTTTATTCCTGTGCAGAGTCACCATTATCCATTCCATGGGCATCCCATTAGTCAGCCATGTGGTCCACAGCATGCCAATATCAAAAAAAGAAGAAAAAGCAACCTGAATCTACAGAAAATCCCACAGAGAAGAAGCCAAATGCGAGAGGCTGCGCTAAAGCTTGACAGACGAGCTCAGAGGAGCCAAGCCGCCCATCTCCCAGATGGCTTCATCTACAAGCAGTTAGGAGGGTGTATGCACAACATTCTGAGTAGAACTAATAAAGCTTTATTTTTGTTGCGGGAAAACCACTTCAAAAGATGATTTTAGGTCTGTGGAAGAGTGTAAGACAGTTACATTTGTTTAAATGATGTTAAATTGATAATGAAAATACTGTCTTCGACATCCATTTTCATGATAACATTTGTATTGACTCTTGTTTTGATTTTATGAAATGTTTTTATGACTTGTGTTGCTGATTTATTGTTTATGTGAAGTGTACAGCTGAATTGATTAGTTAATTGATTACTGTATATAATATCGATCAATTGTTAATGAAAATGTTTGTTAGTTGCAGGTGGGGTGAAACGCTGTGCAGATAATAATCATCTGCTATTAACACATCTTGCCCTTAATCATTTTAAATAAATGAATTATTTCATATGTTCCTATTGTATTCATTAAAATGACATGATATTCTTGGTTTCACTTACTGGTATAAAAGACTAATTCTGGAGGCCATAAGTTCCTCGATGTGTTGCATCTCAGAGCAGCAAACTCAAAACCAACAGTTCAGTTTTCCCAGCATGCTCTTTGCTTTGACCCATTCAGTTGGCTCATATCACAGTAATGGACCTCGGACAGCAGGGGGGAAACGACTCGCAGAGACAGTGAGTTGTATCACACACACTCAACTGCTTATTAGATATCATTGTATGTATGTATTGTATCATTGAAACTTTATTTTACTATAGCCTGCATCACATATGTATCAACACTGACCCTAACACCCATTCAAAGTTAACATGAGTCGCTAAACTCATTCATATAGAGGACATCAGTAAAGTCCTTCTTGGTTGAAGCCTGGAAGCAATTGTCTGTCTAAAGACTGATCTAGATCACTTATCTAACACAGCGGGCAGTGAAAACCCCCAGATTATCTGAATAAATCAGACACAATAATCACGGTTCATCCATGTAGCACCTGTGGGAGGTTAAAATACGTTTAATAATGAAAAAAACGTCTTGAATGTGTTTTGTTATTTGTGGGGAAAATGCCACTCTAGACAAATTACTTTTAGTCATTTGAGTGGAAGCCTTGTACTATAATGTTCAACAGTCCTCATTATCAGTCCATGTAGGACAAGGTGGAGAAAATTGACACTGGGGCACTCAGACATCTGTCAGCCCCTCAGACAGATGTCTGTCTGAGGGGCTGTTAATTAGAGAGAAGGGTTGATAACATCTCTTTGTCTGGCACAGCGTCCGTCCCTCCATCCCTCCCTGTTGTTTTATTCTTTTTTTCTTCTCCGTCTACTGTTTGTCAGAGGGAGCTGCCACTACAACACACTAATGATTAAAGAATGGCTGTGACTTTTTGTAAACTGTCCAATTTGGTGGCTTTACCCAGAATATGACAAGAGGATCAACAGCATAGTCCTCCATATCTGTGTGTCTGGTACGCAGGTTAGTATGTTCTAACAGCACGGTCACAAGGATGGACTTGATGTAATAAACATTACTACGGTGTGGGTTACTATGAGTGTTGCGACGCATAGCAACAGTTGGCAGCCGCAATGCGCCAATAAAAGGTAGCAGTGCTAGGATAAAAGAGGAGAAGAAGAATACCTCAAGCTGATGTAAACAATGTTAGGTTTTGGTAAAATGTAAGGTTTGTAAAAGCATTAAAGCTGCACTAATCAATATCTTTATATTAACAACTGATCATATGATCGTAACAAACTCACAGAGAATTATCACCTGACTGCGGATCCCCTCAGCTCTCCACAACCTTTTAAAATGTCTTTCAGCTCATTGTATGGTTTTATGGCCGGCAACTTTAAAGTTTTGGTTCACTCTCCCCGCCTTCTTCAACCTTGTTTCCAGCCACAGCAGGCAGTAGTTTTCAGCTATATAGCTGCAATAAACCAACTGTATGCTAGCTGCCCAGCACAAAACAGCAGAGCAGACAAAGTTAGTGATTTCTGAGTTTGTGGAGACCGGACCAAACTTTTTAGCCTCTTTAGTTCGTTTCTTTGCTCTCAGCTCTCATCAACTTCAGTTTCACCAAACAGGAAACATTAAAGAGGCAAAGTTAGCAACAAGCTGGTGAACATAGTTGAACATTTAGCAACTACAAACTCTTCTTAGGAGTCTGTGGAGACCAGAACAGAGCAATTTACAATTATTTACATTTGTCAGGTAGCCAAGAAACATGATTCAAATAGCCCTTTTCAGCTGCAGAAACATAAAGAATTTTCCTAAAAAACATTGTATAGACTCATGCAAAAGTTATTCCTGTCAGTCATCACTTATGACTCACTAGAAGTGTGGCGGTGGTGTGTATCTGCAGAGACCCTGCCCTCTGCCTGTATTTTATTATTTTGCTGTGTTCGGGACATTTCTGGGCGTCAACCTCTATAAAAACGTAGAGGAAGATACGAAAATGGCAGCAACAGCGTTGGAAAAATGCAAATATAGTGAGGTGAAATGCCAAGCAGACAAAATGAAACGAGAATGTGAATCTGGGGTCACCCACTGGCGAGCACCCTAACCCTCATTGAGCCGAGGAGGGGCCAATTTGAATGTTGTGTTTACAAACCGCAACCGACAAATCCTACTCATTCTGATAAATGTAACGTAAAGGTGTAGCCATTGTCACAGGTTCTGCTTTTGTTTCACTGCTTTGGTGGCGAGTTCCTGAAGGTACTTTGTTTAGGTTATAAACAAATGCTTTGACTTTTAACCACGGGGAAACACAAGCCCAATATTTGCTCTCCATGAAGAATACCTTCAGCGTCAACATTTTGAATTTTTAACTTTTACCCTGGAGCATTTTCATGCTGATGTTAGCATAGTGCCACTGATCATAAGTGTTTTTACCGCCAAAGCAAAACGCCCTGAGAGAGCACTGCGTGTGTTCGTGTATGTAACACATGTCCCCCTCCATAACAGGATTTTTAAAAATGTATTAGCTCCCCTGGCAGCGTCACATTGCATTCCTCACAGCAAGAACAGTAGCATCTAATCTCTCAATCCCTGTCCTGTTTGGATGTATCCACCATCACCACATGTCAAAATATAGCAGCCTTGAGACAAATCACAATAGCATATGGTAGTGTCTACGCTGCTGCAGGGGGATCAGTATGATAGAGTGATCCACATATAGTGGAAGGTTATCCCTTTGCTACAGTTGCACTGTGGGATCTTGCAGTTGAAATCTGGGTCCTTCCCCCAGTTATCTTCCAACATCAAAAGTATCTCCAGCTCTAAAAAAGATTTTTTTAAGTCGAACGATCATCATGATAATGAAGGTTATTCTTAGACTTAAAGTCTTTCCCTGTAATTCTGTCTTTATTTATGTATCGTTTGGGTTATAAACAAATGCTTTGACTTTTAACCACGGGGAAACACAAGCCCAATATTTGCTCTCCATGAAGAATACCTTCAGCGTCAACATTTTGAATTTTTAACTTTTACCCTGGAGCATTTTCATGCTGATGTTAGCATAGTGCCACTGATCATAAGTGTCTTTACCGCCAAAGCAAAACGCCCTGAGAGAGCACTGCATGTGTTTCTTGTATGTAACACATGTCCCCCTCCATAACAGGATCTTTAAAAATGTATTAGCTCCCCTGGCAGCATCACATTGCATTCCTCATTGCTGACAGCAAGAACGGTAGCATCTAATCTCTCAATCCCTGTCCTGTTTGGATGTATCCACCATCACCACGTGTCAAAATATAGCAGCCTTGAGACAAATCACAATAGCATATGGTAGTGTCTACGCTGCTGCAGGGGGATCAGTATGATAGAGTGATCCACATATAGTGGAAGGTTATCCCTTTGCTACAGTTGCACTGTGGGATCTTGCAGTTGAAATCTGGGTCCTTCCCCCAGTTATCTTCCAACATCAAAAGTATCTCCAGCTCTAAAAAAGATTTTTTTAAGTCGAACGATCATCATGATAATGAAGGTTATTCTTAGACTTAAAGTCTTTCCCTGTAATTCTGTCTTTATTTATGTATGCCTGCAGTCCGTAAAGGTGACGTGCAATTATGAAGTCTTTCTGGTCTTCGTTAGAGTTTTTATTCACATCTTTTGTTGACAGAGAGGGCAAGAGAAAAAGGAATAAAGGAAAAGGAAATGGGCTTGGTAGAGAAAATGACAGAGGTGGGGACATGGGAAGATGGTTGAGATGAGAGAAACATGAGAAATGTGGCTTTCATTCTGTCATCTTCCTCAACTATTAAATACAGCATGAGAGGATAGGTAGACCTGATGAACTGTGTTAAACTGTGGGCACATTTAATGCAGAAAAACTGGAGCTTACTATGGCTACATGAAATGAAGTGTAATGGTGAATAATTATAGCTGCAGCTTAAACTAATAATCACAGAGACATGGCCACAGAGTCAGCTGTTTTAAAGATGAAGAGGAAAGAAAAATAAGTTTCAAACATAAGGAACCGTATTGCCTTCACCATAACGGGAAAAAAATCACAACTTACAAGCTATAACCCCTCTTGTTTTCTGTTTATTCAGTAACATAGAGACATAAAATGTAAAAGAAGGAGTGAAACTGTTTGGGAAACCATTTGGATATTGATTGAGGTCTGTCTGTGAAATTGCTGCTTTCTCTGTCCTTTAAACGTGATCAGTAGGACCAGGATGAGAGAAACAACCCAGTATTGTTAACCTTGTACATATTTAATGCCCATCGCTTCAATTATTGATGGGCCAAGATGCTTCACAGATACTGTGGCGTCAGCTGACAGATGTTGGCTTTACAAGTCTGGGGGAAAATCTTAGAGCTTCAAACTTTATGTCTGTGCATTTAGTGTCTTCCTCTATAAGAGGAGATAACACAGACCAAGAGATTATATTAAAAAAAACAACAACATGTTTCTTTTTTTGTGATGTTCCATTTTTCTTGTCGTGCTGCCCTGATTCTCTAACCATTGCTGTTTTTTTGGCCACCTGCGGGCAATGCCTTAAGCTGTAAAACAGACACAAAACAACATTCACATTCATTTAAAGTTTGGGGATTGTGTCCATCAGACAAATCAAGTCTAATATTCACTATACCTTTTAGCTGTTTTGGTCTGCACTAAAAATCGGTATCTTCAGCGGCTAAATGCTTTACTATGTTCACCAGCTAGTTGCTGACTTTGTCGTTTGATGCTCGGCAGACAGTGCTCTAATAGCAGCTTTAAATATCTACCTTAATTGTTTCTTTTCACTCAAATTGCTTCAGAATTGAATTTCATTCAGTTTCTCTTCCAATTAAATAGACCAGAGATCTTCAACAGGGGGTCGGGACACTTAGGGGGGTCCTCAGAGTTACTGCAGGGGGGTCCCAAGTTATTGTTTAATCCTTTTCAAAAAAGGTCAAAAGTTAATATGTCTGAAAACATACAAAAACACGAGTCCAACATATTATTAGCAAAGATAAAACGTCCTATTTGTGATTTGTTCTTAAATTTAAACAACACTGATGACAAGGCATATCAGCCTGTAGGTAAGGTAACCGCTAAGGTAGCCATCCACAGAGACATCCACAGGTCAACTTAAGGATTTACTGTGCTACATGTATGTTTAACATTTAAACATAAAGGGTAAATATATGAATGTCAATAATTATTTAAATAGCTTAGTATTGTATGCACCACAACAAGGTATGTGTAAAGGCTTTAGGCCACCCTACACATTATTGTAGGTCAAGTTTAATATGCAACTCAATTTCATACAATATGTAGTGGGGGGGGGTCCCTGCTCTGTCTCTCTTTCAGCTAAGGGGTCCTTGGCCTAAAAAATGTTGAAGACCCCTGAAATAGACCAAACAAATGCACCTTTAAGAGGACATACAATACTTAATACCTAATAATCCTACACCCATTTGATTTGGAATAGGTAACTGGTGGTGTGCCACTTCATCGATCCGTGATCTGTTATGCCAATAGCACCGTGTTTGCGGTACTAAATTGATATTGACGTAATCATTATCCCAGTGGAAGCAACAACTCCGTTTCCAGCCTCTTATCTCGCTATCAGATGACTTTTAAATGTTGTGCACACATCATTCAGCTCAATGTGCCGTTTGTCTGCGCCGTGAACGAGACTTGAAACTTGCCCACGTGTTTGCAGTTGATCGTTAACACTGCTGCTCCATGCCAACACTTCAGGATACACACGGAACCATTTAGATTTGCTTAAAAAGAAGAACACGAAAGCAGCTTTCAAAGGGGAGCACTTTTTCATTCTAATAAGATACCCTTTAGAATGCAAGTTGTAACTAATAGATACATTAATGGTTAATGAATCATTACTAATGCATTATGAGCATTGATAAGAAACATGTTTGGGTTGTGTCAGGTTGTGGAAAATCTTTTTGAAAAGTCACTGTGAAATATTAAGTTCCGGTTTGCTTTTATGGCGATGTCCGACAGTCGGCCCACCACTATTGGTTGAGCTATAGATTGGCTTTGTTTTTGTTTTTTGTTTTTTTTTTTATTGTTTTTTTTGTCAATTTGTGGTGCCCAGAGAATGAAGCTTTTTGACTTTGGTGATCTCCTGACTTAAGAAGTAAGTTGACTAAAATAGGCCAGTCTTCCAAATACCCAGTGTATTCCTCTAAGGCCAATCAGAGTTTTGGAATAAAAGCCATGCGTGTGCACCCCAACATGAAACAAGCTTTGATGCACTTCACCACTGGGTCTTCTGCTGTCGTCAGAGCAAAAGAAATCCTTTTGTTCAAACAGAAAAATCTATGAATGAGTGGGAGATAAAGCGAACATACAGTTAAGAACAGAAGGGCTGGAGACGCAGAAAGAAACGGGGGTGTTGCAGGATCATGGGTGATGTACCGTACGTTGATCTCTGTGCACGTAATGACCTGTGTGTGCTGATCTTTTCACACTGTGGCAACCTGGGAAATCTGTTGTTTGATATGTTAAGAGAAGTTCAGTTCCCCCTGGGTGTTTCCATTTGAGACACACTTGTGAGAAACAAGAGCAAGAGAGACAGAAATGCTGAATGAATACAAAATAAAATTAATATATTGACAGCAGCACACTTATTTATGCTTGACTGACTTCTAAGAGGGGTATGTAAACAAGAGGAGTTAGGGAATGGCAAATTGGCTGGTTAAACTATAAAAAAACACAGACACAGCGAAATTAAACTGTACTCTGGAGAGACTGATAGATTTTCTTGGGGCAAGACAAATGCAAAAAAAAAAAAAATAATAAATCAATAGGTAAATATGTATACTTTAAATTAAAGGACATTTTCCCCACAGGGTCTTTTTTATGGCCAAGCTGTTGCAGTAATCAAATTGGACAAGGTGTCTTTTTACTATCTTTTTTTCTTCTCTCTTATCTTGCAACAACTTCAAATACATCCTCAAATCCATGCTCCAAAACTGACAAAATGAAGTCTATCTTCATAAAACTACACCAGCCAGATTTTACCTGCCTGATCCCACTTTAACCCCTGATGATAACATTTTACAACAGTTTGTCAGTTTCTGCACTCCTTTATACCTAGAATTTAAAAATGTTATTCAATTCAGTCACAAATAAAAGTTCCTAGAAAGGACACAACAGAGCAGCAAAAACTCCAAAGACACGTCCTCGCTTTGCTAGTTGAACTTCATATTCTCTCTCCCTCACTTCCTCTGTGGTTATTCCTCTCTTTGTCAGCATACACATGCATGAAAGGACTCCAGTTTCTGGACAGGAGCGTGCCATAGGCCTATCTGCACAGGAGATGCAGTGATTCACAGTCGGTCTCATTTTGCTGGGAGGATGCATGGGGTTGGATGGACGGGTAATTTGCGCCAGCGAACACAGCGCCCAGAATATGGCAGAGGTCAATGGGCTCTTACATGGCTTCATCTTGCATCTGTCGCTTTGTATGGATATCAGTCCACTGCCTGCTTTAATGGCTTGGTCAGGTGTGCGTATGTGCACGCACGAGTGTGTTCATGCCTAATAGCCTAACTGGTTCTGATGCATGATGACTAGGGAGAGTAGTGGTCAGCCTAGACAAAACTTGAGGTTACAAGGTTGCGGTGAGTCTACAATCCTATTATTGGTTTATGTTCCCACCACATTATTCACATTCAATCACATTCTGCCTGACGACGCTGCCATAGTGGGGTTGCCAGGACTCACAGGAGGGGAGGAGGATAAAGATCCAATTTGTCTCAATAATCAGAGTCTATCAGGTAATGCAAAGGCTATGAAAAAAAAAAAAAAAAAAAGTGACACAGTGTCATTTGCCCCATCTTCTTTTAAGGGGTTCACCAAAAAAACATCATGCAGAGCGGAAAATGGGATAATGAGCCGAAGTATGACTCAGTGTGTCACCTCAATCTCGGCAGAAAAGTGGGCATCATCTTTTTGAGTTTAGTAGTCAATTGTCCTCATTGAGTAGGCTGTCATCGTCACTGGTGTGGAGAAGCGTGTGCATGCATTTTGAGGTGCATTCTGGATGCTTGTTGAAGTGTGTGTGTGTGTGTGTGTGTGTGTGTGTGTGTGTGTGTGTGTGTGTGTGTGTGTGTGTGTGTGTGTGGGAGAGACTAATGGATTGTCTTAAAAGTGGGTGCTCATTTCTACTTCTGATACAAGGAGGGTTCCATTGTAATTTAAGACAATTTTGGGACAAAACAACAACTACCCAACAGAATACATTTGAAAAGTGGATATGATGGTAAATGTACAGTAGATGACATAATTTCTTGGCGTGCAGCAAATCGGATCAGCAACAGCAATAAACAACATAAGGATGATTTTAACACCTTTTTTTCGAGCAGAGCTGAATATGTCTGTATGTTTCTGTCCACAGCTCTGTTTAGGCATGAAATGACATGACACTACACACAGACATGGGGCTAATATGACAGAGTGAATGTTAGCTGATACAAGAGGAGAAAAGCATGTTATGTGAAGTGAAATGAAAGAAATTCAACCAAGGCAGTAATTGTTTTTCTCAAATCCACAACATCCAGTAAGAAAAAGTTGTTTTCAATGTTTTCACTTTGTGTATCTTGTTATTCTACTGGGTGAAAAGGTTCATTATCTCATGTTGCTTTCTGGTTGTCTCCATGATGAGACAGAGCGCAACCAATGTCTTGATTGTGTGTTGGAGTGCTTGAAAAGTCTTTGAAGAGTGTGAAATACAAGACAAAATCAATGTCTATCTCTCTTTCTGTTTCCCTCCCTGTGCTGCTGCCACACATTTGCCCCCTCCTCCTTTCCTCCTTCCTGACACCTCCTTGAGTCTGAGGAACGGCTCTCCTCAGCACCAGGGTGGAATTAGATATGAAGGCACCTCAGGGGGATTACATTCTCGACCATGTCACGCCCTGCATCAACTCAATGTCAAGACTACGTCAGCGACTCGCTCTGCTCTGTACTGGAGGGGTCGTCAAATCTGTCCACGACTCAGTCTCTCAGTAAGACTACCATCAAGGTCCTATCTCATACGCTCTCAAAAAGGAATTGCTAGTCCAGAAGAAGTAATGTATTCAGTAAAGAAAAAGTTGTCTACGGGTCAAAAAACATACAATGTCTCAAAACGATGATGACTCAAAGCAACTTTTTATTTGGAGGGAAAAGATTCTGAGATGTTTCTTATGGAGCCATAAAACAAGTAATTTTGAATCAATACATAAGTACATATCGAAAACTTCATAAATGAGTGAATAATTGGTGGAAAATTTTGAGAAATGATTAAAACTTAATAGTTTTGAAATGCTATTTCATCAGAATCTGAATCTTTATTGCCAAGAGGGTTTGGCACATAGTGTACAAGGAAATTGCCTTGTTGTTTTGGTGCATAACAATGAACATAGGAGGAGGAAATAGGAGGAGAAAATAATAAAAGTATGCCTACTGCAAAAGTCAAGAAACATAAATATAGAATATGTAATGTACAATAAAAATACTATAAAAGAAATATGTACAATATATCTGTTTTAAAAAGAATCATGTCTTGAAATAATCTATCTATTGCACTGTTACAGCAGCAACCAGAATACTCCATGTAGATTTTGAGGTATCTCCTTAAATTAGAAAACAGAGCAGAATTTTTCTCTTCATGAACATTTATCTCAGAATTGCTGAGATAATTATCTTGTTAATTCAGAAAAACATGGCAAATATTTGTTCTCAAGTTAAAGAATTACACTTCTGTATAAAAGAGAGTGACACCAGGCGTCCAAAATCACCTCTCCAAATGAGAATGTTCCGTAACTGCTGGATGTGTAAATAAACGTTAGCAACTGTTTGCTAAAGTGTTCGCAACATCAACTTACACGTCATTGTTGTGTTATTATGGATCCCACGTAACTTCTAGGCAAGTCCAGCCCTACGAAGCAGCACAATTAAGGTTAGGTTAAGGTTAGTATAGCCGATTAGTCAGGGGATAGGACCTAAACAAATCGGGTTACATTACCTTGCGTAAGCATGGATGACTGGTCAATAGTAGTGTGTGAATGCTATTGAAAGGCGGGTCTTGCCTAGAAGTTGCGTGGGTTCCATAATAACGCATCAGTGTTGCATTCACAACTTGTTTCCATTGCCTCAAGTGGCCAAAACAAACTACTGCACATTTAACACGGCTGCACATACCCATAGACAATAAAAGAAATGGACACAGCGATGCCATAAACCAGTGAAGTCCCTTTTCCGGTGATGGCTGCGTACTGCGCAGCCTCAAATTGAGCTTGACTACGTAGATGTGACGTGAGCAACGTGTCTGAAAGTTGTAAGTCTTCTGGTAGCTGTGCCAAGAGAAATCTCAATCATTCCCAAGCTTGCAGAGACAGAGAGCGTAGGTATATGTAAGGAGATAACATGGTAACAGGCTAATTATTGCTAACTAAAATGCTAGTTAACATTAGTAATTAAACTTAAACAGCTAATGTAAGTCAAAACTGCCTGTGAGCTTCTCCTGTACTATACGGTAATTCCTCTACTATGCGACAGTAAGTCGCGTGGTTATGACACAATCGTTAGCCTATTTTTACAAAAACGGTTGCTACGGAGCCATAACATGAGATACAAGGTAATGGAGCCTTTTATACATTGTCGTGTTTCTTTAGAAATAAACAATGGACAAAAAAAGTCTTTAAACGCTTCAGATGTAAAGTTATTCACTGTCAAAGTGATGCCAAAATGAATGGCAGTCAATGGAATGCTAGCGGAAGGCGATGGCTTGTTAGCCTAGAATCTCCCCATAGGAGGTACGCTTTCCGAATGCTCGCTTACCCATTTGCACATACCTTACCTAGCCTGCTAACAGGCTAGCTTTGTTGGTAATGTTAGCAGCTAGCTGGCTATTCCAGAGTCACCACTGCAGGACAGTGTTTCTCTGTAGTCACTCTAGAGCAAAGTTCATGGAAGTAAAAATGATGAAATAGTTCATAATAATGGGTTTGCCTTTTAATAATTGCTTGAATTATTTCACATTAGTTCACTTTTACACAATTTACTCATATGATTATTTAGGCTATTTCATAATGTTTTTCTTTTAATGAGGCCTATTCCATATTTGGGGCTTCATAGCCTCTGGGCCATCTCTTCAATGCTCAGTGCAAACAAATAAATAGAGTAAAACTATGAACATGTAGGCTAATCCAGCTCTGTGGTGACTAACGGTGACTGATGCTCTCGGCTGACTCTGGCAAAGCAGCCGAGTTTGTGCCACCACCAAAACAAAACAATCTGGATCTCTGTGCTCTGTGGCGCCTTCTCAGTCTGCTACAGCTAATTGGCTCCTCTGAGAGCCACGTACAGCCACTCATACACATACAGACATCCTCGCAAACACACAACAACCCAGGACCTCCAAGCCATCTGTTGGGGGCTCGTACATACAGGTGCTCCTCTGCTCCTGCATTCCCAAGTCAGTGCTCAGGGGGATATTTGAGGTCCCACCAGCCTGCTGTTGTGTTTGATCAGAGAAGCTGTGTCATGTCTTTTCATTGTAATTTTGTAAAGCTGCCGTTCACAACTCATCTCCGTCCAAACAGCCACTTCTCTCACTGCACTCCACCTCCTTACTGCTACCTGAGAATTTTTACTTGGTCTCGTTTCGGTCTCGGATGAAGAGGACTCAGGATTTTATTTCAAGACCGGTCAAGACCACAACTTCAGGAATATCACTAAATTGCCTGTGTGATGTCTGATTTGTGTTTAAGCTATAGTGTGTTGTAGTCGCCCCCATGAGGAATTCTAAGTAATGACAACACCACTGTTGTTGCATCCACATGACACAAGCCTTCCGTAATAGCGCACGTAACGGACGCTCATTAATATATAGAAGAAAAAAAAGTTACGCACTAAAGATTTAACATCATTACTGTGATTGGATGTAAAACCCCCCCGCCATTCCCCGCCCGCTTAACACACACTCCCAAAGTGAATGTAGGTGACAGGAGAAGAATCTCTGCCTATCTGGGAGATGTCAGCCAAATCGTCGTAATAACATTTTATTTATTATTTTTAAAAAATTGAGAGTTTATTTGCAAAACAACATCTAAAAGAAAACACAGCAGTATGTAAATTCTGCAATGTCTAGCTAAAGTTATCAATCTGCCTCTGTACCAAAACTCTTCAGAAATCTCTTCACCTATCACCCAAAGTGATAAGGCGAATATCAGCTATACATACTAACCAGTAGTGTATATACTGTATGTTTAAGTTGTTTGGTCTTGTCTTGGCCTCTATACACTCTGGACTTGGTAATGACTTGGTCTCGGTTTAGGTGGCCTTGACTACAACACTGCTTCACACTAAGAGATCTCAATCACATGGATGCTCCACTGAACATTTCACACAGCTTGTTATCCAGTCCTCCTCTTGATCTGATTAACATCATTCATTGACATAACTGTACCACAAATCTAGCCTGGTTGACACCAGACCCTTCTCAGTTGTAAGATCAAATTTCAAATTTTCCAGACGTTTGTCAGGGTTTTCTCAGGCTACCACAAATCTACTGTAAGAGCAGGCCACAGTGTTGCTCTCAGGGTGAATCTGAAACGTAACGCTGCTGACATCAAGTTGTGGAGGCAGGGAACTACAACAGGGTCAGATTCTGATGCACTTCATTGTACCCCTGTGGGGAAGCAAACTTGGGGCTTCTTGTCAGTATCACTGGGAGTGAGTTGCTCCATAAAGGCAGGTAAGGCATGATTGTTCTAATACTCAAAAAGAAACTTGGCATTTCATACTGTAACACATTTTGCATTTTGACATGTGACAATGGCTGAACTATGTCTCCACTAGGGGGGGATGACAGCCCACAGTGCACTTATTCATGTGTAGAATATATACATGAGGTCACATGTTTTAGTTTAGTTTCATATGAATCCATGTTATAACAGGAGGAAACCACCTCTGTGGTATACTGTACAAAGCAAGGCCCAGCAATCTTCCACTAAAACATTGCACATACTATATATTCTTTACACATTCTGCACTCAATCCATTCAGCCCCTTGCTATTTGTATATATTTGTATGGATGTAAATCTGTTTCATCGGATTTTGAAATTAAAAAGCCATTGGATTTCTTGCACTGAATATTTATGCATTGAAATTATGTATCTGAATTGTTTGAACTTTACTCTTCAAAAGTTCAACAACTAATTCTCACCAGTTCATAAATTCAGAATCCAAAATCAACATAAAAAATTTCAATATACCAAATTCAGATGCAGAATATATTATTATAATATATACTACCTCAAATTCAACAGGCCAAATCCAGCTACAAAATGTAATGTTTAAAATTCAGTGTTAACATCCGGGAACCCAAGGAAAAGCAATGGATTCTAGACTATAGATCGGTAGTTTGCCATAGTAGCTGCAGTCAACAACTATTTTGTCTGCTATTTCATCACTAAATTCACTTTTTAGACTTTTTTTATGTGAGAAATCAACTGTGTAGAGTTTGAATATGGACAGTTTTACGAAAATGTATGGCCAATTGCACATTTGCTCCGATGTTGTCAGACTTGAGAAGCATTAACCAAGCAACCTTTTGCAAAAGTTCCACGTTATTGCGGGCGTTATGTTAACGAGCTGGTCAGCTGACACACACACACACGCAGCCAGAAGCGAGGGGGAGCAGCGTCTGAGATAGGTCTCTCTTTAAAGGTGCACTGAGTTCCTGCATGGTTTTAGTGCGATTTCATTTTTGTCTTAAATCGTAGGCATCTCTCCTTGATCCGCTAGCTGCCTGCCCCCTGAACACACTGTGAAAAAGCCCGGTCTCGGGAGACAACACAGGGGTCGTAAACGTCAAACAAACACTTGAGGCACAAGATAGGCAACAAAATACAACAAACCACTCCAGCCAATCACCGACAAGATGGTTGGGGGAGGGGGTGGGGGTTAGTGACAGTCAGTTAGTCATGACAGTTACGGAAACATGGGGGGAGGGGCGAGCTTGCTCTGTTTTGTTTGAAATTTACTAACGTCAACAGAAGTGACCATGCAGGAACTCATAGTGTACCTTTAACATACTTTTATTTAACGAGGGTGTATAAAACGTTTTTATTTACATGAACAAAACAGTCAGTTTTAAGAGTTGTCATTCAGGTCTGATATGCCTCTCTGAACACTCGTCTGTCCTACAGGTGTACATTGTCCATTGTAGTGTTATGTGTAAATATATTTTTTTATATAGCCTCTATGTGCAGCCTACATGCTCAGAGACAACAGATGGGAATTATCATTGTGATCAAACAGAGCCATATCATCATTCAGTTCAAAAATAGATTAAAGAAATCATTACTTGACCAATACAGAAAAGAATAGACCAAAACACAGGAACGGAATTGTAATATAAAGGTATTGTTGTATATTGTTGTACTGTTTTAAGTTATTGTAAGACTGAAAACAGTGTATGCTGTATTTGCATATCTACTTACTTTGTATCAATTTGATTTTGTGAAATAGGGGCAGGACCAAATAAGCTATTTGCTTCCGCCTGCTCCTTCTCGAACTAATCCCTTTTATATTTTTATTTTTGTTAAAATCTGATTGTTTGTGTTTTATTTTATGTTTTTTGTTGTTTTGTCTTGCAACATTGTTGATTGTTCGAGATAAATAAATTAAATGAAATTTATGGTGCAATAAATTGATTGTCCCCGTTTTAAGCCAACGAATGACAATAGCTTTGGTGTCTCCCCTTAAGTCTAAATAACATACGCCATTATTTCTTATTTACACATAGGCTATTTATTATGTACACATAGGCTATGTTAAAGAGAGACCTATCTCTCTGCCCTTTCAGATGCTGCTCTCCTACTCCTCTGACTCCTGCTCTGGCTGCCCAGTGAGCTCGTAAACATTACGCCCGTAAACGCTTGTGGAGCTTTTTTAAGGCAGATAACCACAGGTTGCGGTTTATCTTATAATGGATAATTGTGTTTTGTTATTTAAACAAATGAGTGAGGAAATACACTTGTCCATGAGTCTATTGAGAGACTTCCAGCTGACAGCGGGGTCTGTGAGCATCACGGTCCGGCCGGCGAGCGAGCAATCCCGAGTGGAGCTTCTCAAGTCCGACAACATCGGAGCAAAGTGGTGAAATGGCAGACGAAAATTGTAAAAAGTTTCCAGTTGTTGGCTGCTGCTACTACGACACACTCCCGATGTAGATTCTAGACTCGATTGCTTTTCCTTGGGTTCCCGGACGATAACGCTGACATTTAAACATTACATTTTGCAGATGAATTTAGCCTGTTGAATTTGAGCAAGTGGAAAATATTAGTTGAATTTTAAACATTGTATTTAGCATCAGAATTTTGTTGTATTGAATTTGTTTACGTTGAATTTTTGATTCTGAATTTATGAACTTAAATAAAAATAAGTGAAAATTAGTCAAATACATAATTTCAATGCATAAATATTTAGTGCTAGAAATTCAATGGCTTTTTAATTTCAAAATCCGATGAAATTTACTTCCATATTTTTGTTTCTGTATTTATTGTTTATTTCATATTAATGTTCAATATCTTAGTTTGTTTATATATGCACCAACCACCAAGGCATATTCCTCATAAGTGTAACTAACTTTGGCAATAAACCCTTTCCCGATTCTGAAGTTTTTTCAGGTTTGAATTACCGCTTGCACTTTAGACCATCATGTCACACCATTATGTGTTTGCTATTCCCAGTTTTCCCAAAAATGTTCAGTGGGAGTTGAGGTCGCTGACTTCGGATCTGAGACTTCAGTTAAATGACAAAAAAAATTGTTTTGCTGGATTATGGGAATTAAATTGAAGTTTAATAATAACAATCTGTACACATTTAAAATGGTACTTTACCTTGCAAGGCAAAAGAAGAAAGAAATTACCCACACAGTTTTCTTTATTGTTCCTTTAACTCCTGATGAGATGGTCTGTTGACATGGTTGTGAATCAGTGAAAGATATAACTACTACGAGTAACAAAGCATATGTGGCATTATATAAGTCACAACAATACATAGATTTTAGTATTTCTTCTGTTAAAGAGGAAAGAAAGAGTCACAAGTTTTGAGGCAAAGAAATACAACTTTATTTAAGTGTAAACAAAAAAAACTGCATAGGAAATGTTTAAAGTCCAAAGAGTACAAAGTGAGCAGCAGGTGGCCAATATATTATAGTCTCCTCTGCCTTATTTAGACTGAAGACCTGACATCGGCACTTAAACTCAGCACGATCTGTGAGTGTGTGCTAAGAGGGAGGGAAGGTGTGCTGGCCAACACACACACGAGGGTACACACACACGGGGTACACACACACACACGAGGGTACACACACACGGGGTACACACACACACACAAAACGGCCTGGATGAGGAAGTGCCAGCAGCAACCATCTAAACTCAGCTGGCCACACTGGCTCACCCTGCCTCTTGGACTGTAAGGAGGATACATTCAGTGGATTTCTGCTTACACAACATAGATTCAGCGCACAAACAAAATTCCACTTCACACACATCCAGCTGCTGGAGAACACAGGACGCAAACAAGATTATTTTTGGACAGGATGAGCTGGGCCAAACACCTCCCATTTGGGGGAGGCTGGCGTTAAAGCTGGTTTATAAATGAACACGGTGCTGCATGTTCCAATACAACCACATGATTCCACCTCATACTCAAAGTATGGCTGGTGTGAACATTTAGCACCGAACGTTAGAGTGAAGAATTGAGCGTTCCCTGTGTTCTGTCTTATAATGCTACCAGCAGCTGGTTGTAGCAAGTGAGCATCAACAAGATCCCATTTAACCCTTTTCTTCACAAAATACATTCTAAAAGGGCCAATGAACATCAAGTGGTGTCAAGTATTTGTACTTTTTGTAAAAGGAAATAAAAAAGAAATCAAAACCAAAGATAAATCAGGGGAAACTAATCTAAAGTGTTATTGTTTCATTTTTTTTTATGTAAATGGCCACACAAAAGAATTAAACTAGTACTGAGAGTCATAACAGGGAAAAAAGTCACTACATCATCACTACGGGACACGTTTCAATGAGACACCTGCAGAGCAGGGCTGCTGAGAACTACCTGAGTTTTATTTTTTTCCTTTCTAAATTTTCCAACCTTTTTTTTGTCTTTTTGTAGAGTATACAATCATTACATGGAGGTCTACGACCTTGCACACGTCACCTGGTGCAGCTTTGCTTTTTCTCTCTTAAAGCTGTAATAGGCCAGCAATAAAATGGTGGACAAAAACCACAGGGGCCCAATAAAAAATAAAAATAAAACACCGAAAAAGGAGTGCAGTCAACCGATCACGTGCTCAGCAGCCATCACCACATTTCATGGATTCTTAGAACAAAGACAAGGAGGGAAGCCAATTGCTGGTTTGTCCAGGAGAAACCTAGCTGCTTCTCACATGACAGCGGGAGAGCTCCCACTACTAGGTCAAACGCAAAATGGCCGCCTTATAGATTCATCATTGTTGGGAAGGTAAATCTATCCTCAGGAGGAAGCTTTTACAGCTTCGCGTCCTAAAGTTACAGAACGTAAGTGTGAAAAGAACAATACATCTACCCATATTATGCATACTTGAGGGAGTTAAAGTAAATGAAGCACTAATGGTCGGGGGCGCGCCAGCATTTATCTAACAACTCTGCCTCTATTGTTTTTAGGAATCAAGGCGTGGCTGGCTGAACAGGTTGTGCTCTGCAGAGCCTCTTGAGAACAGGAAATACAATCGCAAAGGTCAAAATGGTTAATCCCATCCAACGCAATCCTAACACACACATCTTTGGGTATATATTTTGGTAAAACCATCCCAATAGTCAGCTACCCACCCCATCTGAGTTTTTCAACACCTATCTGAGAGATGTCAATATAATACAAGGACTTTTTAAAGCATGCAACAAAATGAAAAACTAATTAAAAAAAAAAAAAAAAAAGTTTAAAATACATGTTTCCTCTTTAAGAGTGAAGACCTAAGGATCATAAAGATATAATTCTGCAGTTTAAATTAAAACAAAAATGGATGCAACATGAATGAACATTTCACAAGTAATACTGAAAAGCAAAAAAAAAGAAGCAAAGAACCAGGTGTTGAGTTCAAAGCAGCTGGGTCTGTGGAATCAAACTGGCTCGCCATCAATGTGCCAATCGCTCCACTCAAATAATGAACCAGGCTGTTGACACGCATTAGGCGTAATCCTCTGATGCGTTTGTTTTGCCACAGAATGGTTGAGTTCAGACTCAAGGTCCTCCACAACTGTCAACCTTCGTAAAATCCACACGAAAATATTGGTAAATTGTGCAGAAATTAGGGAGGTAATTCTTGGGCGTTAAAAGGCGGATTTGTGAAGATCTTAACTCTTTAAAAGAGGCCACATCCCCATTCCCTCACCCTTTGCATACAGTAGCAAACTACCTGTTGCATGTTTATCATCATTATGAGGTAAAGATAAGGTGGGCTCAGCCCTCTTAAGTGCATCCAATCAGAGAGAATTTATCCTCGGGTGCTCTGGGTTAACATTTGTATCTATGATATAATGGTCCAGTGACATTTGTCGTCTACAACAGCGTGGTCCCAATGCCAGCCCTGTTTGGCACAGAACTCTCACAGATCATTTTGGCACAATGCTTTCATCTGAAAATATTTGGTTTCTTGATGATAAAATGCAGTTTTACCAGGCATTTTACAGTAGATTCAACAAACCAAAAGCTGCTCAGGGATACAAGATGGAGCGATAACCATAATACACATTAGAGCTGAGGGACAATTACTGTACTGTAACAGGAGGATGCAAAGAATGAGGTATATTTGTAATGCATAAATATCTAATGAGGTATGCTTAAATAAAAAGTAAAAATGAGGTATTCAGAATGTGTAACAAGTTGAGGTATTTGAATGGTTAAATGCACAGTAGTTATGAGTGACATACTTGAGGTATTCAGGAATTGAGGTAAACAAGAAAGGAGGTAAAACGGTGCAGGATATCTGAGATATGACGATGTAGATCCTGATCATGTGCAGACGGGCCCTCTCCTCAGAGGCGATAGCCAGTCGGTGAATCTTTTTATAGGTCCCAAGATTCGTTGCTAGGCTAAGGACTAACCGAACCATAATTGTCTAGTGCTCGAACACAGATTGAAAAAGGGCAAGGGGATTCTAAACCCCACAATGCTTTCACCACAAAGAGTTAGTAGCTATTAGTTTCTATGGTAATTAGATTGGGATACAAAAGCTAATCTAGGATGTAACTTTAAGCCAATGGGCTGTCTAGTAATGATAAAATCTGGGGCATCGTTTGATGGGCTGAGGCGATCAATGCAAGGGGGACAATGGGGTTCTCTTTGGTGCGGGTATCTTCGGTTCTCTACACGAACATCTCTTCAGACAGACGAAAAGGATCTTTCAAAACCTGCCTCACACAGCAACAGGTCGTAGCAGGATGTGGAAGTACACAATAAACTGTGACCAATGCACTCTTTATTCATCTAAGCCTAACATGGACAGTGCTATGAACTCAACTCCATGGGTTTTATCGACATTAGACTTATTTAAGAAAATGTTTTTTAAAAAGGGATTTTTTTTCCCCCCAGGTTTGTTTAAATCGCCAAATCTACAGTTGGCCATTGTGCAGAAATTCTAACTTTGGTTGTCTCCAGTAGTTGGTCTACAGACCTCCATCTTTAGAGGAATCGGTCTACTAGCTCTCAATCTGGAGATGTCCCCTCCACTCCGAGGATCAATAAATAGGGCAGGGCTTTGTGATCTCGCCCTCTCATTGGACTAAATCCCTGGCCCCAGGAGCCAACGGGGGTGGCTTTCAACCACAATCTAAATCCAAAGGATTATAATGTTAGGCCTTTATTTGATGTCATCAACGTCCTCTGGACAGCCATATTAGGTGTCTACTCGTGAGGCTTTTGTCACACAGCATGTCTCATCAAAAAGGTGTCATTCAATTAAATGATTAAATCTCTGCGCTAAGATCGCTCTAGATCTCGGAAAATTCATCACCAAAATCCTTTGGTGGGTCCTCCCTTTTAGAGGAGACGTTTCTCTCCTTGCATACTTGTCTTTGCATCTTAGTTGTTCACGCAACTGACTGGATAGTAACGAAACAGGTTCTCTTATTTGATCAAAGACCTGAGTTCATCCAGTTTCATGAGAGCAGATTGGGGGCGGGGGGTGTAAGCATGATCAAACACTTTGGATTATTTTTCTCACAGGGCAACTTAGTTATAACTTATTCCAGGGATCATTATGGAGATGATTTCCTAAACTTAATAGTTGTCAATAAATTAATCAAATTAGCATTAGCCAGTAAAGCTAGAGGAATAGAGCCTGAAAAGTACTGACAATTTTAAATCAGTCCTAACGTGATCTGAACTTATTTTGATTCTAGCTATTTTGGCATCGCTTCGCACACTCTGCTGAGGCTATCATGACACTACAAACTTCACAGAGCCCCAAAGAGACATGGGTCCATGCATAAGGGAAAAACCAACTAGCCTAAAAACATGAAAAAGGACACTACTGTACCCTAGTTTCCTCTCCGAGCAAAGCCCTCTAATGAGAATAAATCACGCAGCCTCTACAGCGGTCTGAGTATTGTCTCAGCAACAACATTCAGGAGGTTCACTTTAACTCATATTTCAAAATGCACAGCAAGAATTCATTTAATCCTGTGCAAATATCAACTGAATAGTCTATTCTCTTAAATAACAAAGTATAGAGGTAGGCTTTTCTGCTTTGTAAAACTTCACGGACTAAAACCTCTGCTCAGTGACTATGAGTACATTCATAAAGAGCTAAATGAGGTAGGTATGGAGCAGAGGGTACAAGATTTCAAGAAAAGTGAAAAAATCCCTGAGATGGATATTAAGGAGAGCTCACAGAGAGAATTCAGAGCAGCTGAGACAGAGGAAGGAAAATATGGCTTGTTCTACTGATTATCAATTTGTAGAGGTCCCCTTTGTCATACATACTACAGATATCTCATTGGGAATATAGCAATGTAACTGAAAGAAAGAGCTATAGTTTTAATTTCCCTTTACTTCAGCATGCTCTCAATCCTCTGAGCTTGCCTCCTGTTGTGTCTGTTGATTCATTCTCTCGCCTCCATTTCCTTCATCAAGAAAACTGCAAAAGGGCAAACAGAGAGAGAGAGGATGCAAAGATAAACTTTGTTAGAACTTGAGGATGCGATTATTTCCAAAGTCAACCACCACAATGACTCCTTCAGGCGTCACAGCCACACCGGAGGGGCGATCCATGTGTCCAAAGCTACTCCCCTGTGTGCCAAATTTGCATAAGAAGTTTCCATTGGGCTCAAACACTTGGACTCGGTGGTTGCGGGAGTCGGCCACGATGATTCGGTTCTCCTGGTCCACAGCGACGCCCTGGGGCCGCAGAAACTGCCCGTTCCCGGTGCCCTCAGAGCCCAGAAAGCGAGCTGACTGGCAGTCCGGTCGGATGACAAGGAGCCTGTGGTTGTTGAAGTCGGTCACCACCAGGTGGTCTTCGTGATTAAAGGCCACTCCTCTGGGAGAGTCAAAGTGTTTCCACAGGGCCCCTTCAAAGCCATACTTGTTGAGGAAAGAGCCGTCAGGGGCGAAGAGCTGCACACGGTGGTTCCTAGTGTCTGAGACCAGGATCTTACCCTCAGAGTTGACAGCCACATCCCAGGGATAGTTAAATTGCCCATTCTTAGTACCCTTTTCCCCAAACTTCAGCAGGAACTGGCCCTCAAAAGTAAACACCTGTCAGACAAAGCAAATGTCTTAGGGCCCAACATGTTTACATCTGTAGTAGAGAGAATAAGCATGAGGAGCTATGTGTTTACATACGTGCATATGGGTTTACAAGTTTTCAGAAGCTAACATGCTTTTTTTAAAAACTTAAACTATATCTTTACGTTTTTCCTGTGGCTTTTGGACTTTTCGATTCACATGTGAATACAACAGAATTACAGCAATTATACAAAAGTAGTAAGTAGGAATGTATTGGTGTTCATACCTGCACACGGTGATTGTCTTTATCAGCCACAATGATTCGTCTCTGACTGTCACATGCGACCCCCGCTGGACGATCAAACTGACCAGGCCGAGAACCCAGAGAGCCAAACTTATGGTGGAAGGCACCGCAAGGCTTGAATATCTGCAGAGGGCAGCACCAAATACATTGCTTATTGATTCCACTTCAATGTTCCAGCAGTTATGTACCAACTCTCCTGTAAAGCTCTCACATTAACCTGCATGTTATAGTAATGGTCAAACATAGCTGTGTTTTTGTGTAGGTTTTACAGACTGTAGACTCTCCTCTGGCTTTCTGGAAGCACTCCAATGTACATCCAGCTAATGTCTTCTCCTAGCAAAGCAATATACATCTGAGAACCACTCAAGCTTGTAAGAGTGTACGGTAAGTTTTTAGGGCCTTCCTCAACATTTAGGCCATTTGTTCAACTAAATACAGTCCTATATTTAGTTATCCTATTTTCAGCGTTTAATCACTAAAACTTTTAGTGACAATGGTGTGTGGTGTGTAATGAACAAAGTTTGCTAAGCAGACTCTGCTATCTAAACATTTCAGCACAATAAACAACAGTAAAGTTAGCATAGCTGTTGTAGTGAATGATGATAAATTACATATAACCACTCTAAATGCAATTTAAGTTCAGATGTGATGTTTAGTTTAGACAGACTAAAATTGAGGGTAGAATACAGAAAAAAAAAGAAGGGGCCAGAGTTGCTTTCAGAGCCCTAGATACAAAACAAATGCGCTCTCTTTAGAGTTGCTTTATCCACATTCATTGGCTTCATTTTATCATCATTTCCTTAAGTGCCACAAATAAAAATGATGTGTGAAACTGGCCAGGTATAAAGAAAAAAAAAACTCAACATACTTGTGACAGTGTGAATGCGGAGAGAAAAACATGGAAGATTGTGCTCTACCTGTATGCGGTTGTTACTGCGATCGGCCACCACCACGTATCCCTCCTTGTCCACGCTGATGCCCCAGGGACGACACAGCTGACCATCTCCCTCCCCCTCGCACCCGAAGGAAGAAACCTGGGAGCCCAGGGAGCCATAGCTCCTCCCTGACTTCACGATCACCTTGAAGGGGCTGCCCTGGATGTGCTGGTTACACACCAACACCGACACAAGGTGCTCCCCCTCAGTTTTAGGCAGGTAGCTGACGGTGTAGGAGCCATTCTGGTGGTCCGTTACCTCCGCTGCAGACAGGTTACCGTCTGGGACTGACATGACTATTGCAGACACCGTGTCCCCGCCGGAAAGACGTGGCTCGCCATCATGGTCGTATCCAATCACAGTGAAGGATGCAGGCTTGCCACGTAGAGCACTTTTCAGACCCTCACCATGGGCTTTGGTGACTAGGGCAAAGGCTCCACTGCTGATAAGGCCCATTGACTGGATAGCTATGTACAGAGCCTGTGGGAACCATGATGAAATACATCGGTGTTTTAAAGGTTTACTTAGAAGAAGAAGAAGAATACATTTACTGACACCCAAAGTTACCCAGCCATAGCACCTCAGGCTCAGTAAACATAGAAATGCTTTCATAATGTTAAAACCTATCCAAACTTTAGGCGCTGACCACTTGTTAATGATCTATGATCTACAGGGTCCCAGTACCTACCTGGTCTGGAGGAGTGAACATGAAGCGGTCATCCTCTTGCGCCTGCAGCAGGCTCCTCAAAGCCTTGAGTTCATGGATCTGGGTGAGCATACGCTCTCTGGCCAGCAGCACGTCAAGGTGGCGGCCCTCATCCAGCACCTGGCTGACGGCCGCGATGGTGCTGTCCAACTTGGTCAGACTCTGGTGCAGTTTCTCCACCTGCAGGTACAAAGACTTAGCCTTCACCTGACGGATTTTCTCCACCTAAAAAGGAAACACAACCAGAGTACAGAATGTTAAACATCACCAAAAGTTGTTTTTTATTTTTTTATTGTTAAAACAGCATAGAAAGCAGATGACAGAGTCCGAAGCACAGGTAATGCAGGCAGCCAAAACACAGACACTAAGGTTTATGGAGGGAATATTTATTCATAATTCAAATTGAAAGTCCAAAGAGAAAACGAAGCAAGATCAAATTAAAAACAGTATTATTTTACTACACTACTAAGAACAATAATGCCATAATTAAATGTGAAATGTAAAAGCTTAAATGGAAATACTTAAATTAAAATCTCAAATAGAAAAAAAGAAAATTATTTTATTTTAGCCTTTCCCCTTTATAATTTTCAATTTGACATTTTATCTTTTGAATTTTATGTTTTACGTTTGACATTTTAAGATTCACCTTTTAGATTTCGATTTAACATTAAGCTTTTCATTTAGAAGTGACAGGTGTCAATTTAAATGAGGAGGCGTGGCCCAACAGCTGGTGGGAGGGTCTGAAACCACTTCCAGCTGACAGCGGCTGCTATGAGTATGAGTATTACTGGCCGCCGGTAAGAAGCAATCCCGGCCACCGCCAGCTGGCTGTCACCTGAGAAGACTGGAGCTTCCAAGTCCGACAACATATCAGAGCAAATCAATTTTTGTAAAACCGCCCATATTCAAACTGTACACAGTTAATTTCTCGCATAAAACAGTCTCAGAAAGGAATTTAGTTGTGAAATAGCAGTGCATGATTGATTCCAGGGGTAAATTCAAATTGTGGGGGCGATTGACAAAATGTAAATAATTGATAAGTCATAAAGTTCTATAAAAATAAAAAAATATGTATATAATCTTTGTTGGAAAGGCTGTTGACTGATTATTGGGGAGTTTGTTATACAACTGAACAACACACCATTGATGTGTTTGCTCTTGTTGTGGCTTTCTTTGAGCAGAAATTCAACCCTACAAAATGTATTACTGTTACTATAGATTAAGACATTTTACATATTTTGATTGTAATGCAATATTCCTTAAATGGAAGGGCATCATTTATGCATATTTTATAAAAGCTAGAGAGCTGCTGTTAGTCAACTTTGCATCACAGATAACATTTTGTAACCTATTTTAAATCAACTGTTGCAAGAAGAAGAAGAAGAAGAAGAAGAAGAAGAAGAAGAAGAAGAAAGAAAACAATGTGCAACACTCCATAGTACAAAGAATACTATTCAAAGAGATACTGGGGTCTTGGGCTGATAAAACAAAAAAAATGGGTACTAAAGTATTACTGGGGTGACTTATTCAGCTAATTGTGAAAAGGAAATGTGACCGTCACTTAGCCCCAACACATTTCTGTTACCGTGAGAAGCCAGATAAAGTTACAGTACAGTCAGTGAGAATAAAGCATTAAAGAGGGTGGTAGAACCTGAGAGGCATGGATTGGGCTCTTACTTACTGTCACCTAACAAAAAGAGAATAACAACAAAAAGAGAATAACACAATAGCCTGACTGCCTCTATGGTTAGAATGACTTGATAGTAGGGAGGAACTCTGAAAGAAACAAAGGATCCAAAAGAGAGGGGTCTTTTGTTAATCCTTGGAATAAGTGGCACTTCAATTTGCATATGTGAGACTCAAGTTATACTTTATAGTAACTGAGGACAAAGACTCAAAGTCAGGCTTTCTAATGGACAGACACCTAGTTTTAGTTCCTCAGTTGAAAACACTCATTGCTAGAATTGGTATGCATTTCACAGAGTTACAGAGCAAAACCCAGAGACACGGAGAGGGGGAGACACCCATGTTCTTTCATGTAACAACTAAGTTACAACCTCACAATCTAACATATGCAAGACACACCCAGACTCACTCTTTTAAGTCAAACGTTTTACCCATGAGTCACATTATAGTGCTTTTGCTGTCATCTCACAGTCATGAATCTCTCTAGTTTAATGCCACAGTGCTGAGTCACTGGGGAGAGCCTTCCCAGATTCAGTTTCTGTTTTCCTAACACCACTGTCTACACTAGTGACCATCACACTGAGTCACAGTACTAGCTGAGTAATTTCCTATACCTTGCATGATTTGGGAGTTTTACAGCTCAACTTGTAAGCTTTCTGCATCTGAGCTGGCAGGTAAAGAAGAGTGCAGCATGCAGTACTGGGTTGAAATGACCAAAGCGTTAATATTGAACAAGGGCTCTAAAAGATTACACTGGCTATGGTTGCCTGTAATGGCTTTATCAGGTCAGGGATAAAGAGAGAGTCCTGTAGTGGTGTAAAAAGGAATAAAGCAGGAACACTGGTAAGATAAAACCTTCTTTGTGACACTTTGACCTGCACACATACACACACACACACGAGCTGTAAGATCTGAGGGAGTAAGACACAGGTCACTTTTTACAATGTCACTGAGCCTGCTCAGAGACATAAGAGTTTGGTAGACTGGTGGGTGTTAAGGTAAATCATTGGCTAGGTTTCGTCAGGCCCAAAGAAACACATTTGCACATGTACATAAATGCACAAATACACATTTTACTATCTGGTTCCAGTTATAATTGATATGATGCACATTTTGTGTGCTTGTATACGTGTGTGTTAGAGACCTGACTGGTACAATGGCATGCATGTACAGGCTCCTTTTTATGTGGTAATTAATTTATTACCAAAGGGTTAGGGATTCGGCTTAGCAGAGGGGTGAGGGGCGTCAGGGATGAAGGTTCTTTCTTTACTCAAAACCCCACTCGTTTGCTGGGTAACCTTAAACCTAGGAGGCCCTTGCAGAGGGTTCCTGAAGCACAGAATGCAGGCTAAACTGCCAAGTTAAAAACTGGATCTTGGTTTTGTTTAGCTTAAACCAGTCTAGAGAACACACTAAATGCTCCGTTAAAAGGCATACATCCTTATTCCCCCTGCTGACAATGGCTTTGCTCTGTGTACCATGAGGGAATCTAAAGATACAGTTTTGGGTTTAAACTAATGCAATATGAAACCACACATCAGTCTACTAGTGAGTGGCTTGCATTATGTGTGTCATAGTTAATAAAGCACCATTTGAGGACATCTTTTTCTTCTGCAGTTCTTACCAGACTATCTGAGGCGATTGCAAACTCATTTAAGGAACTACACCTGGGGATTCTTCATTTAATAGGAGGTCTTAAAGGAACACGCCGACTCATTGGGACTTGAGCTTGTTCACCGTAACCCCCAGAGTTAGATAAGTCCATACATACCCTTCTCATCTCCGTGCGTGTTGTAACTCTGTCTGACGCCCCCACCGCTAGCCTAGCTTAGCACAGATCCTGGAGATAACCGGCTCCAACTAGCCTACTGCTCCCAATAAGTGACAAAATAACACCAACATTTTCCTATTTACATGTCGTGATTTGAATAGTCACAGCATGTATTGTTATTGTATGTTGTATTTAAACAAAGCAAAGGTATTTGTTTGCTTTTTTAATGTGTCTGTTACAGGTGGTAATGCATTTAACACGGTCATTGTAATAATCACAACACGCCTGCAATGAGCATGCCACAATAGCACCTCCCAGTCTAGGACTTGATTTGATGCTAATGAACACGAAGGTAGCAGCTCACCTTCCACAGTAGTTCACACTCCCTCTCCTCCAGTGCTTTCTTGTGTTTGAGCACAAGGGCCTTCACTTCCGTCTGCACCACCTTGGCTTTGATCTCCACCTGCTCTGCCATGGCCTGGACCTTCTCCATGCTTAGCTTGGGGGGGGGGGGGGGGAAGAGAGAGAAAAACAGCCCTGTTATCTCACTGATGTGCCATAACACTGTGTCAGCCTTATTTGACAATTAACTGAACCACAAGAGATTTTTTTCCCAAATTTTATGAATGATCACTTCCAATGATAATGGACCAAAGAGTGGGACAGGAAAAAAAAAAAAAATACACTAGATGTGGGGTCAAGCAAAGATACATGCTTATCTCTCACTCTGCAATGTGACAAAAGGACCGGACAGGAATGTCTAAATGCTCAAAACACACCACCGCCTGGTCTGTTTTATTACTCAAATGGGATACAGATGAGCCCCAGAAACAGGATGCAGAGGACTAGGAAACATTAAAAGAGAGGACACTGTATGTGACATCTTCCTGGCAAGTGACTGCACAAACACCTGCTCAGTTTTTGTGTGTGTTTGTGATCTTTTCCTTTCCCATGTTTGGCGGCTCCTTTAGAGGCTGAAAGGGAATAGGAAGTCACTTCACACAGCACAAAATGACGCAACTTCCTGCTGGGCTGAAATCCTACTCAGTCCTGATATTCAAAGTCAGCATCATAAATACGAATAATACATGCAGTACATCTGAAACGGTTTCCCCCTCATAGTGCAATATTGAACATTCTAAGTGTCCTTAGAATTGAAAAGTATTGAAAGTTGACTTTTTAAATCTTTATTTTAATTATCTTAATTTTTCAATATCATTTGAATCTAAATTTTAATCTTGCCATTTATTTTATTTAGGCACTATTTGTCATTTAAAACTGAGCAGCATTGTTTTGGTATCAAAACTCAAACATCATATTAAATATTTTCAAACATTTTACCCAGCCCAATGTATGTACTGAACATGAATCGCTCTTTACGCAGTGCCTCTCACTACACAAAATGGAATTATATGATCAGGGCTTCTGTACAGTGACATGAGGACATTACGTTTCTTCATTACCTAGATAAATACAGGCATAGACTTAAGGTTTAAGCTTTTAAAACCCACAATCCAGGCTAAATTCCCATTTCTCTCTTTGTCTCCCTCCCTTCCCCCGTAGTGTTTTATCTGGCTTTTCCTCTGACGTTTTCTGGGAGGTCACAGGGTGAACCGGACCTCACAGGGACAAATGAGGAGGTGGCATAAGGCCTCCTTTGTGATATCAGCCGCAGGGATCAAAGGTCACCTAAACCTCTACAGGTCATGATCTGCAACCCCTGTCTTGAGACACATACCGCCCACCCCCCAGTGCAGCCCTGCAAGAACAAAGCTTGGCAGCAGGGCCCTTTTCTCTTTCGCCTGGCCATTTGAGGTGGGCAGCTAAAAGGTAAAATAAACCAGGCCCCCAGAGAAGGAACAGCAGGGAGGGAATCCTGGAAGAATCAGGGGAGTGTTATCAATACATTGTGAGGAAGGAGGCAGGGTGAAATATAAAGCCAACTTTCTCCAGTTGTCTCTTTGTTTTCATACAAAATTCTCTATTATCATTGATTTCCCTCACTCCTGCTCAGGTTCTCTTTTTCACACCTCATTTTCTGTCCTCGGTCTCCTTATCTTCCTCAGTCTCTGTCAGTGCGTTTACATGCAGAGCAGTAACCGGGGTATGGTCTAAGTCAATGGTGTCAAACTCCACTTCACTACGGGCCACACTGGAAAAAGAGAATCACATCCAGGGCCAGACATGTAAAGTTTATTGACATGCTTTTTTTAAGAGAAAAAGTCAAATATTTTGACTGTATTATTGCATGTCTCATATAGCTTTCTCACTTACTGTTTGGTCCACATAAAGCCCTAAAAAGTCAGCAAAAGAGTTCCTTATCCATCATAGAAAAAGCACCAAAAACATTGGAAGACTAAAGCAACGACAAAATCACCAAAAAGTGACAACAATGTGGGAAAAAGCTAGGTGTGTCTCCATTTTCTCACTTTCGTTTTTTCCCTCAAAATTCCCAGAAGAGCTTGGGAACACAAAGAGAATCAAACTGACCAATCACAGGGAAGGGACTCTGGCCAACCAGCAGGTCACAAGCCCAGGGTCGGAGGTCAGCGAAGATAATGGGTGTGGAGTGGGCGGAAATTTCCTACATCAGGGGACAGGAGCGAGTGTGGTGTGAGTGTTTACATATTATCTGGCGTCAGCATTTACTCCCATGGTGACCTGGGACAAAATGGACAAACACACACCAAACACTGCAAGGTATTGCCAGATGGTAGGCGTGCTTCTAATGACTCAGCGGCATAGATCCCGGTGCTTTACACATTATTGGCGTTGGTGATTTGCCTTTCAGTGTTCGAGAATAAGTGTGCTGCTGTGGTACCTGGTATTAGTTTTAAACTTTGCTACACGTGGCCGTGTTGTGATATCTTGGAACTTGAACACCCAGAGTGACAGAAGTACCCATCCATTAGTCACACACACACACACACGTCAAGCTCTGCTAAGGAGAGTACATGCCAGCGTGTCACATCACCTCAGTGGAACAGCTAGTTTTTCATGGTCAAAACACTGCCCCACCTTCTAGGCCCATTAAGCGAAGTTCACACTTACAAAGTCGTCAGATAGCTGTACTGTTCACACTACACAACTTGCTGTCTTGTAATTGGGAGTCAGGAAGTCATTGTGGTTTTCACACTACATGACCGACCGGCAAAAGGGGGCCGAACACTACAAGATCTTTTACCAGGAGGAATCCCAGATGCTGTCTGGTCTCCAAACTACGTTTTGTTCGAAAGACACAGGTGTAGCACACCCACCCACACACTTGTGCGCTCATTGGCTGTAGCTCTCAGACAGATCCGGTCCAGATATTTAGCCTACTAGATATCTGGAAGTGGAAAATCAGGGCTAATGTCCAGCACATACTTCGTGTTTTGTGCTAATTAGCAAATGTTAGCAGCAACATGCTAAACTAAGATGGTGAGATTGGTAAACATTTCCTGCTACACATCAGCATGCTAGCATTCATATTTGGCTCAGAGTACTTCTGTGCCTAATCACAACCTCACAGATCCAGCATGCTTTAGAGCCATACATTATTTGATAAATTACTGAATTTAACTAATTGCTTACAAAAATTGTTAAAATTAGTTTTTCATTTGTCAAATGACTAAGCAGTTATTTCTGCACAATTTAAAAGTATTACCATACATGCAACTCATATGGTGCTTTTGTACATGGGCAAAAAGTCACAACTAGACTGTTTAGGCAGTTATTAAACACTTAGTGAAACCTCTCATCCAGTCTTCACTTGTGCATGTGTCACTGTATAAAACAAAATCTAAGGGGGGTCTATGAAGCTGCCACCCAATCTATAATTACATAATTGAAGACAGGCAGTGTGCGTGTTTGTGTGGGAGTGAGAGTAAAATGCGGAGGGAGGGAGTGAGTGGATGGGTGAGTGAATAGGGGGAGGGAAATGTATTCCACTTCTTTAAAAGAGAAGGGGAGTTGTCCATTCTCTGAAATCCTTTAAATACCTCATCTACCCTCCCCCATCCCCCTCTCGGCTCCTCCTCCCCTTTGACCTTCAGGCCGCCCCTCCCCCCCTCTCTTTCAGGGCCAGCTGGACACCTATAACCTCAGGCTTCCCTGCAGCCCAGGTCTGGTCACTCTCAAACACAAGCTGGTCTTCTCTGTGCTGAGGGACGCCAGAAAGACACAGCTGCTCTCAGCTTCTGCTTGGTCTCTCTAGGAGATGGATGAGTGTGTGAGGACTGGTGTGGTTTGACCTCCATAAAGGATTGGCTTTTTGTCAGACCTTGAAGAATCATGCAGAAGAGCTCTTGGCATTGTATAGGGACTTACATCAGGTTGACCTATTTGAATCCAGTGGAGTTATAGAATACCATTTCCCTTTAATGCAATTATAATCTGGCCATGTTGTCTTAAAGACAAAATACATGAATAAGTATTTTTAGGGATGCACCGACTGACCGGCCGGTGTCCGGAATTGGCCGATTTTCACGTGATCGGCCATGTCCGGCGACCTGCCGGTCAGTCTGACATATGCCAATTTTATGCCGGTCAAATGCACTCGGGTGCCGCATGATTAACATTGCGCAACATCAGCGCTCCGCCGCTCAATCAGCTGTTTATGAAATGTCATAAAGTCGTAATTATACACGGCAGGTTTATGCAGGTTTTACGTTTGCCTGACTACTGCTGCTTTAGTTCCAGCTCTAAAGGGGTAGAACAAGCAAACAAAAAAATCACTGATATTTCCTTTTTATCCCCCGAGAATGTGTCTGTCTGGGTTCCTGTCTCACCTGCACAGCCTGACGTCCCTGCTGGGCATCTGCCAGCAGCTGGATGGTGATGGCCCTGCAGTCCTGTACAGCATCTTGTAGATAAATAAAGGTGTGGCCCATATGACGGCCAACACTGCACTCCCTACAGATAGGCACCGAGCAGGATTCACAGAAGAACAGAAACACCTGGGAAAACGGGGAGATAGACAAATCAGTTTTGTGTTCCAAATAGTACGAACTGAATCAGCACCTGCCGTCATGGCCGTACAACAAACAAAAAACAGGTTCAGACCACAAATCCCATTGGACTTCATATATGACTGATACTGCATATGAGCCATTTGGTTTGCCTTTGGGTATGAAATGTGCTATATAAATACATTTGCCTTGCCTTATCAAAGCTATACTCACAAATAGACAAACTTACTAATTTGAGATGTTGAATAAACCTTACTGACCAATCATTTTAAATAAATACTCTTATAAATCGCTCAGAGACACTCAAAAAAGGTTTTGAGCTACAATATAACGTTACTTTGTGTATGCATAAGGTGTATTGTGTAAATATGTTTGATTTAATACTATTATTCTATTTTTTTTGCCATTTCTTATAGTTAATGTATATCTTCTGTGTCACCTCCAACTGTGCAATATTTCATTTCTATTCATCCACACCTTACTCATCTGTATATCTGTGTATATCAGTCTGTTTATAGAAGGTTTATTACTGTGTAAATATGTTTGATTTATTGCTGTTATTATTATAACTTATTCTATAACCAATTCTATTCTTTTTCTATTTCTTATACTTAATGTATTTTTCACCTATGTCTACTTAATGTGTATTTGTGGTATTCTGTTTTTTTCTTCTTTTGAGCTGCTGTAGCACCGGAATTTCCCCAGTGTGGGATTAATAAAGTCTATCTTATCTTATCTTTTAGACGACTTACTAACCATGCTAACAGCCTTGCTAACTACACCAAACGGTGCGGTCACTACAGCTATTACGTTTTTATTAATAGCTGTTTTTATTATTACGTTAATATACAAAGTTTAAGATGACTCTGGGACAGCTATCCATTTTTATTTCATTTTAAAACAGTATTTCCCATCCTTCTTTTGATTCCCAGCCTGTCACTCCCTCTCTACCGTAGCTCCGTGCCCTTAACACCACAATGCATTGCCTTGCTCACTCCTGTGCACGCCACGTCCCCTTCTCTGTACTGCTAGACCCCCAACAATTACTGTTATGATTTTGACTTGTGGCAATGTGATAATGCTCAGTTTATAAAAAGACCATGAATGATAAACATGTCATCCAAATGCATGCATTACTAGGTACTCATATAGGCCTTGAGACCCCAGTGAGTTTGTCTCTACCAAAACACAGAGCCAGAAGAAGTACAAAGGGACTAAAGGCCACAAAAACTAGATCAATACTCATTCTGAACAATCTTTTAACATCTGTGGAAGAGGGCCGTAAAGGGATGTCATATTTTTCAAACCATTCATTACTGTATTGGCAACAGTCTCATGCTTGTTGAGATTTCTGTTTGGAAGTTTGTAGTTTTGCCTTTGAACTTTACTATTTTCTTAATTAAGATGAATTATATATGCCTCATTTCCTTATTTTCTTAGATTGAAATATACACGCCTATGTATGCCATATACCACTTTTATTTTAGCAGAGATGCTTGGTATATAGTATGCATAACTGATAAAGTAAAATCAGCACTAATCATGGTTGACATGATTGGGATAAGAAGGAAAAATGTAATTTAATCTGTGTTAAAACCTAAGCTTTGCTTCAAACACCTTCTCTGAATGCTGACTGTTTGGAATGGAAGGCTAATTAAATATGCACTAGCCATCATATCCCAAAGAGACACCACATCAATGGCCTCCAATAGCAGGAGACCTGAGTGGATAGGGAGGGGTCTGCAATCAAGCCATCAATTATGGCTGTTCCCCCCAGGGAGCGGCATAATCTAATGAGAAACACACACACCTCCCCCTTTTTTTACTTCCTCCTCCTTTCGGCCTTCTCCTTAAACTCTTCCTGTCCTTTTCTTGCTGTCCCTCGTTCTGCTGAGCCTTGTCCTCTACTACAGTCTCTGCAACACTGTCACTCAATCCTCTTCCCCCCTGTCCTATCCCACCCCCATCGACATCTCCTAAATTCAAAGGGGACGGGACACACAAAAGCAAGGAATGCAGTTGAGTGGAGGAGGAATGTGGAGATAGATAATGATGGACACAGGGCTCAGGCAGTTGGGGCTGAGGGACAGGCAGATTGATGGTGCAAGGATAGAATGGATTCTGGTGAACAATAGACCCATCGTATCTACAGGACCGATCTGCAGCACTCAGATCATCAAATGAAGCTGTTCAAATATTGACAATTACATGATGAGTGGTTAAATGAAATATACATTTTCATGGTGATAAGAAAGTAGATCTTGTTATGAAAACACTGACTTGCTTACTTGTGATGTTTATAGGCCTAGCACCTAATATTCAGGAGAACAGCAGGAGAAAACTTACAGTCTTACAAAACTAAATATCTATGGTAATCAAACTTGTATTCGCCCACCAGTGTGCAGGCCAACACAATGTCCTACTAAATCATTAAAAGGTATCTTGTTCCAATTAATACAGCATCTACTGGTAGCTCTACAGACTGACCTATTACTGAAAGCTGCAGCCCCAAAAAGACTCAAATTTGGCATTATAGATATCAGATCATGCTCTAATGAGCCTTACTGATACATTTAATTATTCAGCAAAGTCTGAATATGATTGGTTTACGTTAAACATGGCTGAAACCAAATGTTTTGATATTAAATGAAGCGTCCCTATCTGATTTCGCCAATAACCATGTTGCTCTGGCTTTTATACAAGGTGGGCTTTAAAGGCGCTCAAAATCATCTCCATCACAAAATATATTGCACATCTGTCAGTCATGGAGGAGGGTTCCAATTCTCTTCCTATGGGTTCCTTCCTTGCATTAAAAAGTTTTTTTTGTGCAGTTTTTCCTTTTCCAAACCAAGGCTCTGAAGACAGAGGGTGTCGTATGCTTTAAGGCCCCGACATACCAAGCCGACGGTAGGTCCTAGTTGTGCGGTGTGTCGGCCTTCGTCGGCCTGTTTTTGGGGCCTCCGACGCCGATTCAGTGGTTGCCGTTGGCTGAACAGCCAATTCATCTGATTGGCTGTTCAGCTTAAAAGAGTGAGGAAAACAAACAAATGATTTTAACAGGCACACCCAAGGCTCCTTTCATTTTTCATCTATCTGATCAATCCAATACACAGAGCTGTCAAAACTGGTCAAAATTACGTTTGAATGTTCCTTCTAAAAACACACAGGTTCGAACCATTGTAATAACTATTTTTGCACATTATGTCCATAAGATGGCAAACGTAGCCTACTACAAGATACTAGTTTAGGCATATTTATTCCAACAATAACATGTCTTTTAAAAGATCTCTACATACCTAACGTTACACATTAAAAAAAATAAACGTTAATAACCTAATATCCTATACCGTGATATTTAATATAAAGACCGTAATAGATCTCTCGCGCTCTCTCTCTGCGCCCTCTGCACCGCTAAACATTTACCCCCCCTAGCAAGCAAGCCAACTTACAGCCAGCCTCTAAATTAGTTAAATGTAACAACTTAATGTTTAATTCACATGCTCTTGTCACATCATAGGAAAGCACAATGCTATCGCCAGATGAGTGACAATTTAGTTTGGCAAATGTTCTGTAACCAGTGTATGATGAAGGCGTGTTGGATGGGTGAAATTAGCAAGCTAACAAGCCAGCAGCCAGCCGCTCGGACACTCCGCTCCCACTGCAGGGAGACTCCTTTGCCGAGAGAACGGATGCCAGCCCGGGAGAGGCACAATCTGGTTAGCCTTCTGTCTTCCCGGCGGGGAGTGAAGCAGAGGGACCATAGGCTCTGTTCGGTTCTGCCGCTGCTAGAGCAAACGCTGTTTGTTGTGGGTATCGTAGCAAAGGTATCTGGTTTCTCTTGTTGAATGATGACTACATTACCGCCGCCTGCTGGTATAGGGAGTTATTTCCTTGCACGCATGCACAAAACGTACGTGGTACTTGGCCATCGGCTGTAGTCTGTGCGGTGTGTTCCAGTGCTAATTTTTGGCCAGACAAAGGGCCGACGAGAGGCGACTCCACAGGCCATCGTCGGCTTGGTGTGTCAGGGCCTTTACAGATTGAAAAGTTTCTTGAGGCTAATTTGTGATACTGGGCTATATAAATTAAATTGCCCCAAGTTTTGGCCAGTGCTGATAGGAAATGCTAATCAGTATTATTACACACAACAGCAACATGTTGTGCAGCTGTGTGTAGGAACAACACATTATTTTAAAAGCATACATGACATACAAAACATTAAATAAAACGACTGATCAGTTAAAGAAATCTCAGTTCACTACCAATTAGATTTTATATGGACAACTGAGAAATCGATAACCTCATGGTTGTATTATCTCTTGTGTATAGACACCATTTGTGTATGTGGAAACATGGCAAAATGCCTGCTATTGAAAATAACAAAACTTCTGCTTCGGCTAATTTAGGGAAAAAGATCCTTTGACAAACAGCTGCAACAGGCTTCAGATTTCTAAAATGCTACCTGCTGCTTACTGTATGTGCCATCAACAGCATCAACGGTCCTTGAGGTGAAACACACTCACTCTTACAAGACAAAGGTTGTAGACTACATAACACACCAACCTTTTGGAATGCCAGTCAATATTATTGACTTACACAGGATACTGGCTTTTCCCAGAGGTCTTCATGGAAGGATGCTGTTCCCTTTCTGCTTGCTTCTGTCTTTATCTGCCTCTCTAAAACCCATCTTTAACAAGCTTTAAGTAATTCATAACTCATTTTTATTCAAGCTATGAGAAACAAGAATGCTTAACATACAAGCCTAATTCTTTGCAAGCTACGAATACAGCTGCTTCGTTACACATGTGGTACTAGAACAGACCAGGAATTTCACAGATGCGCCAGATACACTCACACATGCAAGAATACACCAGAAACTTCCAGTGTGCATGTGACTCAGAATGTAAAAAACTTAAAAATATATGTGAAATAGTAAACATCTACAGACTTGCAGAGTAGCAAGTCACATGCTCTAACAAAATATCCAAGCAAAAGCACATGTTGATGTGCGTGCAAAATGCACAGGAAAACAGGTCCACACAAAGTGAAAGTAAACTTGATGTGTACCGCTGGATGTTTTGCTGTTGAGGAGGGGCTGGAACAAACATGCCATCACCAGCTATGAAGCTCTGAGCAGCAGGGCTCGGCCACATTGGGGGAAGTGAGTTATTGGATTTCATTAATGCACCGGATGTTTCCCATTCTTCCTCTTTGCCCATTATGCTCCTTAATACATTTACACTTATACATTTACATATGTCGGGGTGTGGGTGTGTGAGTTTGAAAAGGTTTCTTCATAAACCAAAGACGTTAAGGATTGTTGTTGTTGTTTTGTTTGTTTTTGCTTATTTCCATTGACAAATCATACAAATAAAGCCGAAACATTGTCATTGTACATTTTATATCTTTGGGTTTTTGTGTTGGTTCAAAGCAATTTGAGGAGGTCACCTTGGGCCGTAGGAAATTTTGGTGGGCATTTACACCATTTTCTGACATTTTATAGACTAAACATATAGTCTAACAGATAAATCAACAATGAAAATAATTGTTTGTTGCAGTCATATATACAAATATAGACCAACACTGCTAGTGCACCAGCAAGCCAAGTACTAAAAAGTACTAATTTCAGTTATTTGAGAAATGCATCTCTGCTTACAACGAGTGTTAATACATGGTGGAAAGTGTACTCAAGTACAATAATTTCATGCCGCACAAAAGGACAGGGACATTAGACATTTGTTCTAGAGTAGTATCATACTAATGCACATTCACATTATAATCTGCTAGTTACAGGCTATCTATAATGAGTATGAAAGAATCACAACACACTCTAGCTTAACAGGAGCAGAATACTGAAATCGTGAGGAAAACAACCTTAAATGCATGATGGCTGTGATCCTGGCACGGTGGGCAGGCAGCATTAGGATCAGCCCCCTTTCCTCCCTCCCTCTGAGGTACTGGGAACTGGGGGAGAGGGCACGAGCTCAACTAGCCAGTAAAATCACTCCGTGCAGCACTCCCTGCCTGCGTGCAGAGCCAAGTGGGGGGAAGGGACAAGGGCCATGTAATGTCACACTGTGGTGCCAGAAAAACCAGGGCTGCTCTGAGAACTGTGAAAGCCTGTTCTCTCAAAGAACTTAACCACTTTTCACTGACTGTGAGATGCTCAGATCATCTGCAATGGCCATGTTCAAATGCCATTCCTCAACAGTTTCCATCTTACTCTAAACCTTGTCTGTTACATGTAAGAAAAATGCATTTCACATGTACTGCAGAATATGTTCGCAATGCCATGGCTTGCATGACTTGAAACTCGATATACAACATAACACAACTATAAAACTCATTCTGAAGTAAGTAGGAAAAGATGTGAGCTTATTTTTAGAGATGAGATCAGACCGTTTCCTCTGGGATTTTATTTTTCCAGCAGCAGTGTACAGGGGCTCAGGTTAGTGGGATTGATCTGTGAAGAAACCTGCTATGGAAAATTATTATTTTAACCCAGAGAAACTAAATACATTTTGGTTCAAAACCATACTGAAAAATCTAACAGTAAATCACCTCAAAACATCTTTTGAAAGGTGTTTAAAAAGTAACCTGCAAGTACAAATACACAGACATTTTCTTAAAGGGCAACTTTTATATAGCATTTTCAGGATAATACTTAGTATTTTGTGTTTGTACCAGAACATGTTTACATGCTTTAATGTTTAAAAAAAAAAAAAAAAAAAAACTTTATTTTTCTCATACTGCCTATGGCTGCTGCACCTGTATTCACCCTCTGTATGAGATGCTCTGTAGGAGCACCTGTCTCTTTAAGACCCACTCCCGAAAAATCCCAGTCTGCTCTGATTGGCAATAGTGTTTCCTAGAATCTGTGCTCAGCAAAAAAAAAGAGTATATAGCAGGACTTTGTACCGTGAAAAATCACCAATAAAGGCTTCTAAGCCAAATTCTACACAACCGGACATGTCCCAGCAGTAAAGTGACCCAAAATTGGGGAGAAATGACCAGCATTGGCTGCCAAGATTACAGCTATTTGCGTTAGCATGCAGCTACTTAATATTTAGCACTAGGCTAAGTTAGATTGTAATGGAACAGCACTTTCTACCGTCAAAAATCATGGATAAAGGCTTCTGAACTAGGGGTGCACCGACCCGATATTAAGATCGGATATCAGTCCCGATATTGACAAAATAGCTGGATCGGGGATCAGAAAAATTAACAATTCCACGGGCCGATCCAGTTTTGTTAGTTTTTTTCCCCTCTGTTGCACATGTGTCGCATGCTGGAAGAGTTGAGCGTACAAATAAATAACAATTCAATACATTACATCTATGCTATTTTGTCTTAGTTAGGAAAGTAATGTTTAGTTAGGAATGTCTGGTGCCTTTAGTCTCTTCCACATGGTGGAAGGAAGGTATAAGGTGGAAGGTACACAGTGTATTATTAATTCAACAACGGTATCGGATCAGTATCGGGTATCGATAGATACACAAATCCCAGGCGTCGGTATCGGGACTGAAAAAGTTGGATCGGTGCATCCCTATTCTGAACCAAACACCACCCAATCGTACATGTTTCAGCAGTAATGCGAGCCAAAATTGGGAGAATTTAACAAATTGGCAGTTGCGTAACACTAAGCAGAGAGTAGAAAAAAAAACTGTTGAAACCAGAGTGTTCAGAATAGTTGGAAATCTGAATGTTTTAGCTCACAGGGATGTTTTGGCCACGTTTAACATGAAAATCCGACATAGCGTTGTAGATATGACAGAAAATACGGAAAAGCATAATATGTCCACTTTAAGTATGTTTATTTTTAAGATATGGGGATTAACTGTGTGGACGTTCCTTAATGCCTTAGGCCTATGTACTCTGTCTTGGTGTGGTCTCTGTTTAACAGCTTTAAGACAAACATTTAATATAAGTGTTTTCCATTTGAGAAACGGACACATCCCTCATTTTATGCCTTGCTTCAGGGCACTTTAAAGTTAGTAATGAAGGAAAAGCGACCGCATTCAAAACCTCACCTGTAATCATGCCAGTCCACGATAGAACGAGTAGCAGTGCAGTTTGTCAATTTTTTTATTTTTTTTTTAACTACAACCACAAAATTAAGTGTTGAAAACATATTTCACACCGAGTTAAAATAAATGTGGGCTCTTTTTTAACTGTACTAAAATAAAAAAAATAATTAAAAAAAATAACGAATTCATAAAAACAAAAACACAACAGCAATTTCCAAATCAGTAAATGCTGTTGTCTTTCTTTGAAGAAACTATATCAGACAGATTTAAATCTGGTTTTATACGCTTTACATAATTTATGATCTTTGACCACATGTTATGTCGAAATGTTAGGGATTCCTTACACATACACAAATAAAAGTCACGTCAGGTAAGACCGCCAAGCATTTGAAAGATTTGATGACAACTCCGACAGGCCTAATTCCAGCACGTCAGGCAGAAGCCGGTGTCAGGATGCCTTAAGCACTAACACACAAACTGTCTTCCTCTATGAAGAAAAAATTACGGTGATCATATTGTGCAGCGCTTCCTGCATAGCAAAATAGATCAGGCAGGTTGAGAATGTTAAACAAACGATCAATTTTCATTTCTGAATTATCTGTCTGTGAGGAAACTACAGTGCTTCAATATTCTGCATCTGTTTTAGATAGGGTTAAGAACTAGGGAAAGAGAGAAATATTAGCAACTTTACTTCACTTATAAAGGGGAAAATAAACAGCTCCAGCCTGAAGCCAGTCTGGTATGTCCAGGCTGATAATCTGTAGAATACCCAATCCCAACATTCCCAGGAACACCATCTGCCAGACAAAGCTCCTTTTATGAAACTCAGACACCTACTCTAATCTTTTCCAAACACCCTCCATATCTTGCTCACATACAGTTTTTCCCTCCCCTCTCTGCTCCATACATTAGTCTTCTATCATTGCTATTTCCTATCTTCCACCGCTGCCACGCCCTCTCATGGCAACCCCTGTTGGCTTGTTGCCACGGACACAACACGCACACAGACATGCCTGCCGATGTTTTGAAACTCTGCCAGATACGACAGGGGGGGGCGGTGGCTGTAAGAAGGCGATCTGATTGGACAGCCCCGAGAAGGAAAACAAACCACAGTCAGCTGTCCTCCTTAGCCAGCGAGCATGTGACTGACTATCCTGTGCTTAATACTTTAAAAAAAACAGCTTCGAGCAACCAAGGGGAGAACTGGAGAAGCTGTGTGAATGAAATGTTGAGCAGCTGAGTTGTATACAGTCACAACGCAGTTATTCTTGGTTACTGCATAATAAATGACCCACATGCTTAAATGACCCGCAATCCATTCTACCACTCACTCTCACATTAAGCTCTCAATGTTGTCTTCACTGCTCATGTATGTCAAAACATAACCATATAACAGATTTGGTCCAAAACTTTAACTAACATGCTACATTTGCAAGAAAGACAACAAACGTGCATTGTTTTGTACACCGCTCTGTCCCAAAGGCCTCATATATTCCTCACCCGTTTGTCGCTCACATACACATGTACATGGCTGGCATACCAACCTGGCAGCCTAAGGAGCATGACCTTTACAGGAAATGGACTGGTTACACAAGTAAGCTGAAACATCAACATGAGCAAATGCCTGTCACATGTAGCATTAACGGTAATATAACGAAAACCAAGTGAAAACCTTTAAAAATGCCAATTCCTGAAGTGAAAACAGAAAACAATAAAAGGAACAGCCAAAACAACGAAACTATTTACTTAACACTATAATATATTATCATTATGAGGTAACTTGGCGTAGATCCAGGGCAGCCGGTTTGAGTGACGTTTGAAGGCTTATGGGACACCAAAAACACAACTACGAGGAAGGATGGCAACAATCACTTTATCCTCCATCTCGGTGATCAAGAAGGAACAGCAGAAATATGACGTTTGGGTTACAAAGTAATATACTAGGAATGTGCGCCTGCACATATTAGATTGGCCAATGCAGCACCTTGCCTGATGACAGTGAGTTACATTGCAGCCACGTTCAACTGTTTTGCTGGACGATGCTGTGACTCTGTTTTATTTTCAGATTGAAGCATCCACACCGTGTCAATGCATCAGAGCCATTTAAATGAATTAAGGTGGCTGCATTTTTTTACCCAGTGCCTGTAACATTATACAAATCAAGCAAGCTTTAAGAGTCTGCTAGTCGATTTGCATACTACAGCCTAGAAGTCGACCGATATGGGTTTTCTCTGGCCGATGCCGATCTTTAGAAATCAGGGTCAGCCGATGGCCGATAAATGCTGCCGATTTATTTTGGCCGATATGTGCTTGTTTTTAAACCTCTATTTGAAAGATAAAATGTAACACTAATATACACAGAATTTCTCAACAAAAACATTTATTGAACACTTCACCAATCTACACTTGTATACTTCAATTAAAAATGTATAATGTAAAAACATACGTTATATTGTATAAATAATGTATGAAAAATATATTAAATAAACGAAACAGGTAAGAAGAAAATAAACTTTGTCAAACTTTTCAATGAAAAAAAAGTTTAGTGCACTTAGCAGCATTTATTAAACTTCTGAGAATACAAATCTGCAAGCTTCACAGAAAGTAACATGTTATTATTAATCTCAACACTATTTCCTCCTAACTCCTGTTGAATCACGTAAGACCAGGGCTCTCTAAAGTCAGTTCTTGTTCACCTTGTTTGTTAGATCATTGTTCATTTGTTGAAGTGTTGTATCTGTATTTTGGGGACCCTACTGTTACATGTCCTGTTGCACTCATTAGGATCTTATCTGAGCAGATTTTCTCGAGTCCATAGATGCAGTTAATGGATACAGGCACGGAGAATTGAAGGCTCTGTTAGCAACGATTAGCTCCGTTAGCGGTTAGCTCCAGTTAGCTCCGTTATAGGAGTGGATGAGACTGCCACGGACAGGGGTAACAACCAGACTGATAAATGACATTCGAGGAGCTTCCACAGCAGTGTGGCCGCGGTGTTTTGTACAGTTTTATTAGTACAGTTAATCCCAAGGAAAGAACACCAGCAACATGCTACTACTAACGGTAGCGTCTGAGCCTGAAGTGACTGTGCGAGACACACGGCGCAAGACTTCATGAGGGAGGGGCTGGAGGCAGCTGGTCTGGGTGCGCTGTAAAAAAAATGTCGCCTATTCATGTTTTTAACACTAGGCTGCATGCAGATGCGCCTGCCTATTAATCGGCTTGATATACTGGGATATTGGCCGATGCCGATTAATCGGTCGACCTCTACTACAGCAAAAATGTAGAGCTAAAACTTGCTGGCTTCTTTAACTACAGCAACTGTGCTGACGGTTTATCGCAACTGCTAAAAAACAAGCATAGTCTTGGCCTAATATTAAAAAATATATACTTACGGTAGACAAAACATGGCTGGAAGCTGTGCAATGTCCCCTTAAATAGGTTGAGAGTTTTAATGTCACAATGTGTTAACCACGCAATCCCGTTGAGTGAGGTCAAATAATGGCCAATTAAAACCCCATTTGTGCCCAACCACTGAGTAGGAAGTGGCAGGTTCCAGATTTTGAATGGGTTTTAAATCCTGTTGTCCAAGAGAACGTGATAAATGCCTACCGTTCTATTAAATTTATATGGCCCAAAGTCCTCATATGGACATCAAAGCTAGGACACACACACATACACACTCCCCCTTAGCCTACATGAAACACATTCACAACACACAGGAAACAGGGAATGCTCTCTAATTACTGGGCACATGTTGTGCATTAAAAACCTGGAAGTACAACTTCATATAATCTAACTCTGCTGGCTGTGTGGAAACACACACACACACACACACTAAAATCCTCTTCAGAAGATAACTACCTACAGATGGGAGATGCTCTTAGAAAAGGAAAACGGCACATTATTCTAAGGCCAAGCTGTCCATGATCTACCCTAATGTAAATGACTTATGTGATCGTTGCCACACAGAAAAGGCAGACCTGCCCCACATGTTTTGGTCCTGTAGCTGAAGACTTTTTGGGCTACGGTATTCCAGACCTCATCTGAGGCATTTGCCAGAGATATCCGGCCTAGTGCTGAAATGGCTATTTTCGGTGTTCCAGGGGATATAAATGACAAGTAGACTAAATGTGTTTGCCTTTGCAACTCTTCCTGCGCGGAGAAGGATTTTGTTAGAGTGGAAATCGGAACATTCACCAAAGCCTAAGCTTGGATGAATGACCTGATGCTATTTCTAAAGTTAGAAAAGATTAAATATTCCAGTAGAGGGTCGATCCACAAATTCCATAAGAGATGGGATGCTTTGGTGTTTTATTTTGAAAGGCTGAAGACTCTTCCCCGAAAATTAACAAGGAACTGCATCCTCCATAACTAACCCTTCTTCATTGTTTGAGCTCTCAGCATACTGGAGTATAATGATAAGAGCTGATGGCAAATTAGCCTATATACTTGTGCATCCACAGACATCCTTTATTCGTACCTCTAAATATGTATTTATATTTTTATATTTTTATTTATAGTTACTTTAATATATATTTTTATTTTATGTGTATTTATTTACTTTGTCGCCTAGTTGGTACAATACCCTTTTTTTGTCCTGTATAACTATTATTTGCATAGGCAGTATGTGGGGGGAGCAAAAAACAAAATGTTTGTTGCCAAATGTCTGTAAGCAATTGCTGTTCTTTTTGCAAATAAAAAGATTTATAAAAAAAAAAAAAAGAAAAACGCTGCTGCCAAACACTCACACAGACACTTCCAAGAGTGATGAAATGTAATCACTTGCCTCTCAACAGCAACAGCTGCTAAATCATGTTGAGGAGACTTTCTGCATCCATAATGTCCATTGTCTCTGACATAGAGCAGACAGAGAGCACTGATGAGAAAGGCAGGAGTCGGCACACAGTGTGTGTGTGAGAGTGTATGTGAGTGAGTGAGTGAATGAGTGAGTGAGAGAGAAGAGAGAGAGGAAAAGAGGGTAAAGAGTACCCAGGAGGTATAAACTCAAGTTACAGGAATTCCTCTGGCCTTGTATCAGCGTCAGTGTAGGGTTAGGTTTCCTTACAAACATTCTCTGCTAGTGAGCTCCAGAGAGGGGGACTAAAACTGGTGAACACAAAGCCAACCCAGCATATGTTTCAAGTGATTGTCTCCCCCTACAGAACTAGATAATAGTTCAGTAAAATTTCACAAAGAAAAGTAGGATTGTGGAAATGTGTGACATACTTCAATAAAATGTCAAGACCCCCCCCCCCCCAATAGCATCTGACCATCTCACTGTCTTCCTTAGTTTAACACTAGACAAAAATGGTCCCTGAGGAGATACAGGAGCATTGGTAGACTGTCAAACTGATTAGTTCAACTTCACCTCATCCTTATAACACAATGTATTGTAGGCGCTCATGCCCAGCAACCACTTTCTGTATGCCCCCCCTCCCCAACTCTACTTTATAAAAACTATTTGTGTGTGTGTGTTGCTGAGTAGCCACGCACGTGCACAGCCAGGCGCGTAGTCATGGTGCTTAATCTAAAGCACAGAGTAATATTTTATAGGATTATCATATCATTAGCAGTCTCTCAGATGGACCTGCGTATGGATTTGTATGTTGGAGGGCTGACATCACAGCAAGCAAAGGACAACCCTTTGATGTAATCCAATTTTCCATTACCATCCACCCACACACCCACCCACACACACCCACACACACCCACACACACCCACACACACCCACACACACACACCTCTGACTGCCAGTGCTTCAGATGAGTAACAACTGACATTTATGCAGTTTAAGTAAGCACAACAGCAGGGCCCTGTAACTGGAACACCTGTAGAAGTGAAGTGCAATGCAAGCATTGTTAATGTTATTAATTACATCTGTGCAAGATTTATTCTTGTTGCACCTCTTTTCCAAATCAGGACCATTGCCTCACACTTTGTGTTTTGTGGGCCAACAAAAATCCTCATAAAAAGTAGTAAGTGATTAGTCATTTAATTGACCCTTTACTGAATTTGTTTCATTCTAGTACCCCTAGACCCAAGGGACTGAACACTTCCACAATACCCTAACCAACAAAAGCTTTCTGTTAGGAGTTTGTGCACTGAGCGGTAACCGTCGTTAGAGCTGTAACAATTCCAAATTTTGCTGTACAATTAATTCTCTCAGAAATAATTGCGATTAACAATATAATTGTCTCTTTCAGTCTTATTTAAAAAGATGTATTTACTTATTACTTTTTTTTTTTTTAAACAAATGAAAGTTTTGAATGAATTCCAGATACATCTTTTGGTTATATCACGGTTATGTGACCCAGATAATACAATAACAAGAATTGACAATAACACAAGTACACAGCCTATGAAGTAAACCACGGCTCTTTATTGTATCCCCCTGGTCATTTTTGATGCTATGAACATGTAAGGATCAAGTGCCAAAAACTAGCATAGCTTTGGCTCAACAATCCAACCAATAATCACTTATATAATTACAATTAGACATATCCAAACAAAATCAACAATTACCCTAACCCATACTCCTTAGGACCTTAGCTAATGTTAGCAATTAATTGCGGTTAAACAAAGAAACTAGAGATGCACCAATTGACCGGCTGGTGTCCGGAACTGGCCGATTTTCACGTCATCGGCCATGACCGGCGACCTGCCGGTCAGTCTGACATATGCCGGTCAAATTCACTCGGGCGCCGCATGATTTAGATCGCGCAACATCAGCACCACACGTGCAGATACAGGGTTTCCGCTATATGCATGTAGACGTCGTCCATCAGCTGTTTATGAAATATCATGAAGTCCTAATTATACACGCTACGGTCCCTCTGCCTCTGACGCCCCGCTGGCCGCTGTATAAAAAAAGAAAGAAAAGAAAGACGCTGTATTCCTCCGACACGCTGTATTAATGTTACTGTTTAAAACGCTTTCCAGGTTAGTGGGGCTGCATAGCGCTCAAAACCAACATTAAAAAACTACCGCCGGTAGCTAACGTTAGCAGCAGATACGCCTGTTGACAGCAACGGTATCGTTCATATTTATGCACAATGACACATAAAGCAAACTTGCTACAAAAGGAACTACACGCTGTTTTCAGGTAACGTTACTGTTGACGTTTAAACAGGCCTGTGTGTGTGTTTTGAGAAATATCTTTATAGTGCAAGGCTATATTTATTTTTATTTGTTACACATATATATATATATAAATAAATAAATAAATAATTGTATTGCCTTTACCCGTTTTCCCTATTTTCATACATACATAAGTTTAGTTTGCTAAATATATAAAAAAAATAATTGTTGGATATTGGATGTGAAAAGAAAGAAATGGTTCTTCCATAACATTGAATTTCCCCCACCAGTAGTAATTTATATAGTTCTATTTTATAGTAATCGATTATCGATTCAAAAAATGTTCTATGAAAAATGGTAAATTTTCTACTAAAGAAAAGATATAAAATAAATAAATATTTGCGTGTGCTGTAAAGTGGTTAGAAAAAATTAAATCGGAATTGGCTAAAATCGGTATCGGCTGGTCAAACTCAAAGAAAAATTGTAATCGGCCTAAAAATTGTAATCGGTGCATCTCTAAAAGAAATGCACTAAGGCGGGTCTTGCGATTATGTAAAAAAAATTGACAATTATGTAATAATTGTTACAGGCCTAACCATCGTCAGTCTCAATCTCCTAGGAGAGGAGAAATTCCTTGGAAAGGCTCACATAACACTAGAGACGGGACAGACTCCTGGAAGGAGATCCGCTCCCTAAGAAAGGCCCATTCATACTTTCTGCATCCGTGTGTCCTTAAGGGTCCGTGTCACGTAAATGTCGTCATCCACCCATGTCAGCGCAGACCCCTGCAGCCCAAAGTTTGTGACCATGTGAACTGTACGCACAGCAAGCGTGCCAACTGCATATGCTCCAGTTAATCTCTTGTTCCACTTGGTGGCGTATGCACCCCTAGCTGGTTTGCCAAGAATTAGTTAACAAAATGGAATGGATGCTTGTTTTGAAGAGAGGCTGTGTTAGGAGACCCAAGGTGTATATAAATCCTCTGTAAAGGAATACAAAAACAGCCAAACTCCGGGCGAGAAATCGTGCAAATGCATGGGAGAGATGAAAATGCCTGCCGTCAAAAGTGTGTATGCGAGGCAGATATTTTAAGTCCAACAGAAAGCTGAAAGGCAAAATGCACATGCGTGGGCCAGACCAACCCAGACTCTGTGTAGTCTGAATGGAACCACGTGCGCATCTGAGTGACCGGTACAAGTCTGCAGCTTTCCCTTGCTGCCAACTCTTTTCCAAAGAAAGTAGCTAGCACTAGCTCCAAAAGTCGCTTAATGATGTCAAACACACATTAGTGATCTCATCACGTATCATCTGCAAAAAGCTTAGTGGCTGTGTGGGCTTAATGCCTGCTGCATGGCGCAAGAGGGAGAGAGAAATCAATCAATTGGATAGATATAGATAGATAGATATAGATATATATATATATCCCTCATAGTCTAAAGTCGCTAAATTTGTCCCTAGTTGCTTTTTAGGAATAAATGCACTAAGGCGGGTCTGAAAAGTCGCTAATTCTAGTGAGAAAGTCCCCAAGATGGCAACACTGCAGCAAACCAAACTGTTAATGCTCAACTGAATATCTGATTAAATAGGATGACAGGATAGCAAAAACATATTGCACAGCAAAACAGTAAAAGAAAACCATTTTGATGAGATCCCTTGCTGCATGGAACAAACTTCTTCTTGCACAAAATGTCTCCGTTGTCCTCTCCAGTAACCAGCTCCCACAACCCATAAAACTAGATGACAGAAATATCTGGTTGGAGCTTTGTCTAGACAATAGCGTTCAAAATAGTAACAAGGTCTTTTCTTACTGCTCACACAACAGTTTGAGACTTTAGGAAATAAGTTTCTGAATGAACAAGCAGGCTGTCAGGGCTGGGGTATACTCAATCAGAACTACGTCGTGAGGACGCGTTGTCCAACCATGTCAGAAATCACGTGTTTATATTTAGTCTGAACAGCGACACTCAAAGGCGGAGTGAAAAGCCGGCCTTCATAGACACAATATTATCGTTTAAACTAAGAAATGGCAAAGTGTGTGTTAAGTAAATCTGCATTTCATCAGAGTGTTTTAACAGAACAAAAATATAAAGTGGGATTAAGAAAGATTTACTGGTCATCACCAAATATGAAAATCAAAGTGCAAACAGGCCAAAATTGGTCTTTTCAACAGAATGCCTGGATATACGAGGAAATAGGGCTGCACCATATGAGGAAAATGTTAAATTGCGATTATTTTTGACTGATGTTGCGATTGCGATATGATTCCCGATATTGGAGGGAATGATCAATTTTTTGGATCATCAGTCTCATTTTCATTGAAACACAAACAAAAATGTACTATAGTCATGTAGTGTGATTTTTACAAGAATCTGTACCAAACAAAGATGTTTTCCTTCAGTCTGTAGGATAGGATTTGTAGGCCCAGGATGTCTCTGCAGCCCCACAATACTTCATTCAGAATGGTTAGACACATATTTTGCCTTTAACGTGTATTGCGCCCCCCCCCCCCTGCGATTTGGATATTGCACTAGTCCATATTGCGATTTGGATAAAATTGCGATTAATTGTGCAGCCCTACGAGGAACCACCTTTATCATATGATGGATGTGGAGCTGGGTGATGGACAATGACCCTGCTTGCTCAGTGCTCATAGGTAAAGAAAGATGAGCCTTCTCCTGTGTCATTCCCTCCCTCAGGGCTGAAGCACAGTGAGTGAGTGAGTGAGTGGAAATGTAGCCCTTACTGGAAAACTGGGCTCACCTATTTACTGGCAATGGTTTGGGGGGAGGGGTGGCAAAAAGTTAATTGGAAATGTGATCTGGTCTTTTGTGAGTGGGCGCTAAAAGTTTTGAGAACTGCAGACAGAATTACTTGACATTGCTGCATTTAAAAAAAAAAATGCGACATGCAGCAAAAGGCCGCAGGTCGGAACTGAACACAGGCCCGCTGCATCGAGGAGTAAACCTCTACATATGGGCGCCAGCTCTACCAACTGAGCTATCCGGGCGCCTGACATTGCTGCATTTTTATTTGTCCATTCAGCACATTGTAACAAGCACTAAATAGTTAAGCGGAGTAGAGAACCACCATTTGCTTCAGTTTCTCTTGGAAATCAAAACAGGCTGTCACAATTAGAGTGCATGTAAATATACTGTGGGATCTCGGCATTCAAAATTTGCTGACTTACCTGAACACACTTTTAAAAATCTATACTTAGACAAAATAATTTCTTATTGATGCTCTTTTGGGCAAAATGTGTATTATCCAGAAGCAGGGAGTACTTCCTTAAGCTTCTCAATAGAAACCAGAAGTGGTACAAAAATGACATTCCACGACCCCCTACCAATGCCATTTGTTATTCTTCCTGACCATATGAATAAACCAAGACAAAGCTGCTTTCCTGTTTTACAGGCCTTTGAAGTTTACTTTGCCTAGATCACATGGTCTGGAAAAAGCCCTTTGGGCCCTGAGTTCCAACTTGTCTTTCCCATTATCAGGGAAAACCTAGATATCCATAATATGTCCATGGACAGAACTAACAGTCATAGAAACATGTGTGCAGTTACTACAGGGGCCTCTCTCTGCCCTGAATGGATGGTGTGGTACAGATTAACCAGACTCTGCATGTGTCTATGCTTAGAAGTGTGTACGTGTGTAAATCCAGCTCAATACACATGCCTGTTCGTCTCCAGGGAACTAGGTGAAGAGCCACTCAGCTCCCTTTGAACCTATGGCCATATGGCCCCCAGTATGGTTCTATACTACACACAACACAATTACACTATGTGTGTGTGTGTGTGTGTAATAAATATTGTTATTATACTTTCAACACCACAGAGCAGAAAACACCCCAAAATGTGTCAAAAATAGATAAGAAAAGATTATTATTTCTGTGAGGTGTGCAATATTTTCCATCCATTTGTAAAAATGTGTTTTTCATATGAACGAACATATACAGCCTGTCCTGTCTTCCTAGGTGCAGTAGATATATTCATATGCTCTACTCACCTCATTGTCATGGTGTTGGCAGAAGCTCATGTGGTCCTGGAACAGGGACAGCAGGGCAAAGTTGTTCTGCAAGGACTGGGCGAGAGACACCGATACCCCCGGCTGGCCCGGCTTGTTGTTGACATTGTTTCGGCCCAGGTGAAAGTTCTCTCCCAGGCGCTCGATGAAGTGGTCCTTGGTCAGCCGCACCCTCTGGTGTGCCCGCACACAATTGTCACACAGATACTCCTGGCAGTCAAGGCAGTGGGAGGTGGCTGGGTTCTCCTCGTCGCAGGAACTGCACTGAGGCTCTCCCAGGTGGTTAGGGTGCAGCAGGCCTCCATGATTAGGGTGATGGAAGCCAGAGGAGCCTCCACCTAAGCCTCCCCGGTGGTGGCCATTCTTGTTCTGAATCTGCTCCTCAGAGCTCACCACCACGTCCAGCAGATTGCTGAAGAGGAAGTTGGAGGAAGGCAGTGAGTCCACTCCGGCCTCAGAGATGCACACCTTCTGGTCACAGGTGGGGCACCGGAGCTTCAGCGGGTCCCCTGGACTGCGCTGGCCCTCTAGGCACTGCCTGCAGAAGGCATGGAGGCAGGGCAGGACGTGGAGCCTCCTGTTTGTCTGGCTGGAGGAGGATGAGGTATGTGAGGAAGATGAAGAGGTAGAAGAGCTAGAAGAAATAGGAGCAGAGGAGCCGCACAGCTCCTTGCAGAGCGGGCAGGTCTGCAGGTCCGTGTCTGGGAACGAAGCCATCTGCAGCATTACCGAAATACAGACTCAGTTTACAACATGCGCAGCGATGAGGTTGAGGTATTTATTTGGGGACACATCGGCCCGTTGGGTTGTGTAGAAAATGAAGTTGTATTTGAGGTAGATTCATGAGGTATCCTATTAAAGTAAGTTCAACAGTGAAATCGGTGCTCATCGACTTACTGATTTGTCTCTGTATTGTATAACTCTGACCTGATGCAGAACAAGGAGCTAGGCAGTTCTTCAAAGATTGTTCTGAGGTAACAAAAAGAAAAACACTAAGGCTGTTAAGATCATATCAATTCAGTTGTGTAAGGCGTGAGTGAAGCAGCCGCGTCACACTATCAAATAAGACCAGCAAGATTACAATGAGCGAGAAAAAGTGTCCAATGGTGCTTCGTTGAGGCTCATAAAATAAATCCGAAACTGGAGTGATACTGGATTGGCGTGGAAGTACTGGGGGCTCCGTCTCTCCTCCCCCACCGACTCAGCAACATCATTACGTAGCTCTGCGCTACGAAACAGCACCCAGACGAGTATCAAAGTATTTATAATTTCGTTTTATTTTCTGCGCTCTAATTAAGGCCCGTGGTGGGTTCTCTCTCTAGTCCACCATCTGGGCCCATTCATGCGGCGTCGGGCGCAGCCAACGTTGGGTTGGTAGTCGCAACGCGAGCCTCGGAACGCGAGACCGTAAATAATTCATCAAAGCAACGGTCTCATAGTGTGCCTTTGGTCATCAAAACAAACACAGGGAGACTCCGACACATCCAGAACAACAGACAGGACGTCTATCACGAGCCTTTGGGGGTGAATTCAACGGTCCACCTTGTAAAGAGGCCGCTTCCAGCTCTCGTTGCCCGTTCAGTCTGTCGGTGCTCTCCCTTCCTCTCTGGCTCTCTGCATGGAGGAATGCGCAGCGTGGAAAATGGTGCCCTACAACTGGGGAAAACTCGGTCCAACGACCGTATGGACCTGAATTGCGTTCCTTTCTTCGTTGTTGTTGTTGGCGTTGTTTACTCTCGCTGAATTAACATTTACGTTAACACAAGGTGTTGCTCAGGGTGCAGCTCCTCGAGCCGCTCTTATCCGATTGAGGAAAAAAAATGGACCCGCTTCCGCCCTAGGGAGGCGAAAGGGGTGTGCGTCAAACGCTCGTTCACGACAGCGAGGGGAGTGTGGTCATTTTGCACGTGCGTGCAAGCACTGCTCGCTCACTGGCGTCAGAAAGGTCGAGGCATGCACACACACACACTACACACTAGGAAAAGTTAAAGGAATAACTTCAGTGACCATTAGGACTCAGGATATTTATTTAATTTGGACGTTGTGTTTTTAAGTGAAGGATGTAGGCCTAGAATATATTACCATCCAAACATGTTCTTGTAATCGGTTCTCAAGTGCATCTACCGTAAAAAATATTTCGGTAAGTAACATCCTATACAACATCTACAATTTAATAAGTTTCAGAAAGATATTAGGAAGTAGGAAAATACATATAGGCTAAACCATAGGCGTAATTCCTAAAGAAAAAAACAAATTGTTTCCGGGGGACGACCCACACCCTGGTTATAATGTGTGCCCCCTAATATTAAAACAAACGTTTTTGCTACATGGGTGGAGATCTGGGAGGGAGGTGCAGTGTCTTGCTCAGCACTACATGAGTCTATGAGTAACCACTTTCTGCAGCACTGAATAGGACTACAACAATATAACATAGTACTACATCAGTGTCTGTGTTTACTTACGTTTATTTCTCTCTGGTCATCTTAGACTTGTAGTTGTTGCCATACAATGGCAATTTCAGCATCTGGGCAATTGTTATATTGGTGGGCTTTATGTTGGAAAGTGACTTTTACCATCAGTTAAAAAAAAAATCCTCAGTGAAAAGGAGCTGTCCAGGTTCACTTCAATTATCTAGGCAGATGTCTATTTTCTTCTAATTTCACCAGCCTCTTTTTCATTTAACACATCTTTAATCACCTGCACATCTTTATTACTTTATTAGCTAATCATGTCTTACATCACTTCTCGCCTCACACCACAGCCCAGTACTTCCCCCTGGTGGTTCAGTTGCTCCGTAACACCTTCACACTAGGCTTCGACGATGTGTAACTAAATGCACAGATACGGAGGTAAGCGGCGCAAGGAGGGGCGGCTGATGCCGGCCATATGCAGTTCTTTGACTCCAACATGTGACCATAGGAAATGAAACCATTTTAAAAAAAAAGACATTTTTATTTATTTTTGAAGGTGAAACTGGCTGTGTTGTGCTGGCTTAGAATGTAGCTAATACAAACATGTTCTCACTAAAAGGCACGGAAGAGCATGTAGGTCTGAATAACATGGACCATAAGACTGATTAAACAGTGCTGGTGGCTCACCAGCAACTCAAACTGACTTCTGCTTGACCAGTCTATCTGTTGTCATTGGCTCCGTCACAGCAGCCATGCACCCTGTGGACATTATCATTTAGGTTAAATTACCATTTGATTATTATTCCATGGTACAGACAGAGAGGCTCCATGTAAATGTAGCTACCATCATGTGGGATAAAGGCTCAGTAGGCTAATCATGTGTCAGCTGGACATCAAAGCAAAAGATTTTTGTCTTTAATTAGAGCGCCGTCATTAGTCCAACCAACTGTGAATGTAAGAGGACACTTGTAACCAGCTGGACATTGTGCTAAAAAGGTTCAGCCTTTTCACTTTGATTGATATCCCAGTAGGGATGTCTTCGCTATACCCCTTCCATTCATTGATGATGATTCCCTTGTGGACTGTTAAGAAACTGGGCTCCACCAGGCAGCTGCTGTGAGTGAAAGGAGCCACAATATTAAGGCCGGTTACACACTGCCTGCGTGGGGTTTCTGTTGTGTGTCAGCTGCGTGGATCTTTCTGTCTTTACACACCAGAAACATGTCTGACGCGGCGCTGCTGCTGCTAGCCTTGTCTGGACACGTGTACGTTTCCCATTAATACAATGATACCATGTAAAATACCATGTTAAACATAAATATACACTGATTTGATTACAGCAAAGACAATGTCGGCAGTATTGACGGCAAAATAAGGCTACAGAATATTTCGTTCTGTATCGACAGGTGCAATATTAAAAAAAATGATTCTTTTTTAAATTACATTTATATCAAAACCTAGATACTTTCAAACCTTAACATGTCATTTATTAATATGTATTGGTGTCAAAATGACATATAAACATCTTTTCCTATTCTATTTCGCCTGGAAACGCTTCCAACACGCTTGCGTGAAAAATAGGTATCGGTCCTATTTCTAGCATGCACGCGTTCTGAGACGTGCGTGTCACGCAGGCAGTGTGTAAGCTCTAACCTGTTAACATGGGAGCCGAAATATAAAACGGACAGGCCACGCAGCTGACACGCTCGCGCGACGCATCCAGTGTGTAACCGGCCTAAGAAGGAAATTGGAATTGACCAATGATGCTGGTAATACCTTCCATATAAACAAAAACAATGGCAGTGGAATTCTAACCAACTACCTACCTTCCTTTTAACATTTATTTCAGAAAATATTTGTTTTAATATTTTCTTTCATTTTGTGAAGAAACAAACTTCAGAACAATGTTATTTTGTTTTATAAAAACGTCACACAAAGAAAACGTAAATCACAGCTCTTGAACAAGCAACAATAGAGGTTTTGACAATCAATAAGATAATACAGAAACATAATACTGTCAAAGACTAAACATTATAAATATTTACCTATATACACACACACACTCAGATGTTATTTACATTGTCGTTATAAACTAAATCTAGTACTTGTAACAACAATCCTACAAAATGATGCTGGACTCTGTTCCCCAACGGACTTATTTTTTCAAATAGTAAATCACACAAACACTGAGTGACATGAAGCAAAGACAAACTAGCTTGAAGAACTCTTCAGGAAACAATTAACAAAAAAAATCCGTAAACATATTTTGAAACAAATTTGAACAAAAATAAGTTATCTTTTGTTAAAAAAAAATAAAACATTGTAAAGTTCTGGTGTCCGTCTGTGATTTTCTGCTTCTTAGTCAAAGGCTAAATTAAAATTATGACCAGTAGTGTTACAAACGTACAGCCAACAGAAAGGTTCATGCGTTTGTTTTCCTGATTTCATTGGGTTGAGTCAACTGATGTCTCTGGAATGTATGAGGTTTCCAGGGAAAGGAAAGTTTAAGTACTTTCAGGTACTGCAGGGGAATAACCGTTTGGTTCAGTGTGTCCACACCTCATTGGCCCACAAATGATTGTGGCGGAGCCAGCATCGAGCAGAGGCAATGTCAAGTGTGAACACTTGATCCTGTGATGAGTTAACTGCTGTGTAGTGAACAGTTAGTTTGGGCTGAGGGATGCAAGCTGCAGAGAGGATGCGGCTACCAGCGGAGAGGTACTCGCTCTCACAGCTTTGAGTCCTGGAAGAGGAGGAAGCAGGACCATCATGTACATACAGATTAGACTGCGGATCGGGTTGCATTTTTCTGTCCGAGCCCAGCCTGCGTCCGACAAAGCAGTAACCGAACCCGACAGGCATTAAGATATTTATGTCCGAGCCCGACTCAAGCCCGACACAGTTAAAATCTAATTTTTTTTCCTCATGCTATTGACACATGTACGTTTGTGCCCGCTTTTATTAAGCAACTGTAGGAAGACAATTGGAAATGTCAACAGATGAGCGCATCAGCCCACACGGGGCAACAAGCGCACGTTAACACAGGCGCGCACCTACATAGTCAGCTTTTATAAATTTAAAATGTTCAATGCCTTATCGCGCTGATGTGACCGAGCCCGACCCAAACATCATTTCTAAATATCTGTCCGAATCTGTATCCATCCTCTAATACAGATCACACAATGCAACCAGTGTTCCCCCAAACAAAAACACACGTTACCTTTTGAGAGTGATGCTGAGAGAGGAAGTGGTGGTCTCTGAAAGGTGGAAAATGCCCGTTGCGTTGACAGTGATGAACATCTCAAAGGCGAGAGCCAGCTCCACCTCCCCCAGTCGACAGGGGACGTTCAGGGCCATAACACCAGGAGGAGCCGACACGCCTGGGTAGTACCCCATACTCAGAGAGTCTGATGAATATACACATCGGTGTAACCATTGAAGTAAAAGTTTGACAGCTGTCAAAGTCATTCATTTGTCTTAGCTTTCTGCTTTTCCTAAATTGTGTTTATGATGCGTATTAGTATAAGTGGAGAAGCCAACACACCAGACGGTTATACTTACGCCTGAAGACTTCCCGAGCCCGGAGCCAGAGGTTTTGCTTGCCTAGTTTTTGCAAAAGCATCTGCAGCAAAGCATGGTCAACTGCCAGGTTTTTAGAGAGCATGAAGTCCACAGTGTCTGAAGCTACAGGAAGTATCTGTCGGTCCACACACACTTGTAGGTGAGAGTTAAACAGAGGACCATACCTGGAGATATCGACCAAGTCTGAGGAAAACATAACATACAATTACATTCAATTATATTGAGGGCAGTAGCCAGAAACACATTGGGAGTTATCTTTTAGCTTTACGCATCTACTAGAGCTATCAAAGTTATCGCTTCATTGTTGCATTAACGCAAATTTAAACGCCAGAATTGTTTTTGCATTTCCGCAAGTTTGGTTATAATTGATCATGAAGCCAGGTGTAACTGTACAGTTCTCTGGTTTGTCAGTGAAGTGCATAAACTACACTGCAGACTGGAGTCTCTTAACAGGTCCAAAGGAGGTTCAATGTGCACCTGCAGGTCCACATTACAAATGTCAGGAGTATAAATTGTCCGTATCGTAACTGCTGCATTTTAACTACAATAATCTTGTCGCGGGTCACATCGCTTGCCTGCGTACCGGCGCCACCTCATTCCCTCTCTCTCCTTGCAGCTCTCTTATAGAACTGAACATCCAGTAACTACGGTTTTCCTTTTGTGATTTTCATTTTTCCGTTTTCCAACTTCTGACACTTATTGAAACTTTTGTAATCTATTTGCCTTTTAGGTTCAACACATAGCTGTGCTCGCTCACCGGAGCAGCTCTGAGTCTGTGGCACAGCAGCCTTCAGTGGTGTTGACTGGCTATTACTTGTGACAGGTAACTAGACATGTTCCGATACCAGTATCGGGATACTGCCTAAAACGCTGGTATCGGTAAGTACTGGAGTTTATGCACCGATCCGATACCACGTAATAAAGCCCTAAAGAAAAAATACGTTAAAAGTAGTTTATGTTCTTTTTCCGTTATAACTGACTGTCAAACTGGATAATAAAAGAAAGTTCTGTGGCATTATGTTTCACAAAGAGTTTAACCTGAGCCAGACTGACAACAAAGATAGAAATAATATCACATCCATAAAGGGATAGTAGTATACAGTTCTTAAAACATAATAAAATATATGACACACTAGTATCGGATCGGTACTCGGTATCGGCCGATACGCAAGTTCAGGTATCGGAATCAGTAAGCAAAAAATGGTATCGGGCCATCTCTACAGGTAACCAATCAGATAGTGCTGTGGGAAAGTCACTGTGAGGCTGAGTGGTGACTACAGACAGAGGCGGATAAACATTATGACCAGAGAGATTTAAATATGTCAGACTTCAACGGATTTGTTCAGATTTCAACGGATTTGTTCAGATAAAGAAAAATGTATTGTTTTTGTGATGTTAATTTGGTTTATAACAAATATACACATTTGCATGAAGCATGCATATTTGTGTACTCCCATGTTGACAAGAGTAACTACAGTAAATACTTGACAATTATTCCTTCATGGTAAATTTTGAACAGATTAAAAAAAAAAAAAAGTGCAATTAATTGGCGATTGAATGGATTGACAGCTCTAGTACCTACCTACTAGTGTACTTACCTATGGGTTAGGGTGAAGCCCTCTCAGCTCCGCAGACGTTGCTGCTCAGATGCTGCTTGTATTTCAATTTCCAACAATGTTTGATGCTCCTTACTTTTGCTATTCAAATTTGCTGACAGGCAACACTATAGCAATTACTGCCAAGGATTATAGTCAAAATCAAGTTGATTTCCCTGAACTTTGAGTCATTATGAAATGGTTGGAAAGTGTACTGAGCTCGTAGGTTTGACTTCTGTCATTCACAACTGAGTCAAACAAGTGACAGGTCTGGGCCCCAATCAAATGGGTCTTGGTACTGTCTAATCAGACTGTATATTAAAGATGCAGTAGGCAAGACTTATAAAACTGTCATATTTGCTGAAACTGACCCTATGTTCCAGTAGAACTACATGAAGCAGGTAATAAAACCTCTGGCACCACCTTGTAGTGCGATTTGCAAAAATCCACCGTTCCCTGTTCAGATCCTCCATCCGCGTGTCAATCACTGCTCATGCACACGCATTCATTCTCCCTTGTGGGGGGAGGGGCTTAGGAGACCATTTGGGCTTTAGCAGAAAGGGGTGGAGGGACTGAGAAGTTGTCGATGTTCAAATTATTTGGCCAAGTCCTGGATCTTCATAATCCTACTTACTGCACCTTTAATGGACAGCACGTGTGACGTCACCCATTGGTTTGTGGAGATCTGCTATCCGTCGTTGAGTTTGCCGTTACGGGCGCAGCCATCCTGGTTGCGGATGCGACGATTTTAGACGAGAGGGAGGAGCTGCTTACACACTACGTTACGCACTTTCACTGGCAATCACATCATAGCCACGCCCTAAAACACCCCCGAGACCATAATTCAAAGAATTAACATTCTGTGTTGCAGAAGACTTAAAACTAGCGATTGAGACCATAAACTCATTATGAAAATGTTTACTGAGGTCATAAATCAAGTGAGAAGTGGGTCACTTTCTCAGACTTCTACAGAAACCGACCTCCTTTTGCAACCACACCTGTCTCCCCCTGCTGGAATTCAGATAGAATGCAGGTTTAAGGAACTTCCGCATTTGCAGCACTTCGCCGAACCGGATGCGTTGTCCATTAATATTAACAGTATGTGTCTAATACATGTTTCTCTTAACCTTTACATACAGGTATATTATAGCATATTTGACTGAAAGTGATGAAACTGGGATTCTGAACATTACAGGCAATGAGAATATTTTTTTCCCTCTCACCGTTTGGCTCTTTGAGCCCAGGGAGATTACAGAGGACCTCCAGTGTGTCTCTGTGAGAGGTTTTCTCAGCCAGACGCATCAACACACGACTCCTACTCTCCAGATCAGCAGGCTCACACGGCCACGAGCACGAACTCAGGAACCATTTGTTTTCTGAATTAAGAGATGTATAAACAAAAAGTAAACACTTTTCAAAGGCATATTTTAACAGAAGTTTCATCTACAAAACGCCCTATCCAAAAACTCCGACCAAAAAAAACAGTATGGGTATAGCATAGGGCTGCTGTATACCATTAAATGGTAATCTATTAAGATCTTGATTCTTTGTAATGTTTGTAACAGACTAAGCTACATCAACGTCCAACTCCATTTCAGACTCAAAATCCTGTTCAATAAATAAGGTTATTTTGTCTAAAACTGAATACTGCTTTTCTGCCAGGCAACATTGTACACGTCTATGTCAAGCCGTTTTAATATTTAATAAGTAGACTGGATATTTATTGCAGATATCAGTAATTCAATGCTTCCTAGTCAAAATGAGCATTTCAGATATCCACAATGACATTCTTCCTATACACTAAATTGTGATTTCAGATATTCACAACATTCTTCCTGGGACAAATTACGTCACTTTGGCCATTCATGTATCAGGCTTTCAATTTCCGATGTCCACAATTGCATTTTTGATATCTAGAATTTTCATTTTAATTCAGAATGTTCATTCTGGATATCTGCAATATAATTGTTACCAGAAAAAAAAAAACATAATGCCAATTGTGGATATCCCTAATGGCATTTTCACTAGTCAAAATATATTTTTGGATATGGGACTGCGGGGGGGGGCTGCGGACGCCGCCTTTCATGACCAACCTAGTCTAGATCACTGCCCGACCGGAGACCTCCATCCCCGAGTCGACGCGCTCCCCCTGGCTTCGTCCGAGGGCTGAAGGTGATGCTGTGTGGGTGTCGCCGTGGCGGGGATCGGGTATGCGCCTCTGGTAACCTCTACCGGGCCTGGCCCAAAAAGATACGGAACCCCGACCCAAGTGCGGTGCGGCAGCCTCACCCTGGCCGTCCTCCGCGTGCCTCTGGGTAGCCAACTCGGGGGTAGGCTACATATGTCAGTAAATTCAAATAAAACCAGGCCTCCTTATCCCGTGCGAATGAGCCACACAAAACTCAGATGTGGGGGCGTAATTTCTAAATCTCACGAGGTCCCCAGATGGTACTAATCCCGTGCGAATAGGGCTTTAGGAAGAATTGAACTAAGGACATCTGCAATAAATATCCAGTCTAGCTATTACATGTTAAAACGGCCAATTTTCTTTTTAAGGATTTAAAGTAGGGGTGGTACGGTTCATGAAAAAACATCCGAACCATTCGGTTCGCTTGTCTCGGTTCGGAGCGTGTGTGTGTGTCGCACGGTTCGTCAGTCCACTGTTAATGTGCACTAACCACTTACTGCCGTAGTGCCCACTTTCGACACCCATGTTAAAACCCTTACTGGAAACGACGAGGGGGATGAGCGTGACGAACGCAACACGTGGCAGCTGATTGGACGAACGCGTCACGTGGGTTTTGCTGCTCCCGAATTTCAAAACTGACTCTAATGGCGTCTCGTTCTGAATACGATCTCGTATTTTACGAAAATAGCTCACCGAAAAGTGTTTCTGAAAACATTTTAAGCGAGAAATAGGCCATACAGTTGCTGAATCTGTCTGGTTTTTTGATCGACAAAGGTCAGTTTAAAAGATTTTCGTCAGATTGTGAGAGGCGCCGAGCGCTCCTCAGGTGGAGTGTGGAGTGCTGCAGGTCACGTCACATGCAGAAATGTCAAGTGGGAGAGATGAGGAAGGCTGTCCCGAGCTGGAGGATGCGCCAGCATCGTATATAGTCTGGTGTGTGGGAACATGTTGGATTTCATGTTACCTATGACGACAGCGGAAATAAAACCATAGATAGAACTGCCACTGTGTGCATGTATTGTGCAACATGCATTCAATATGCTAATTTTAGCTATATATCATATGCTGATGTATATTTCTGGAGTGTTAAAGATTAAAAGAAAAAAATGAGAGCCGTACAGAACCGAAAACCGTGACCCTAAAACCATGATATGAACCGAACCGTGGATTTTGTGAACCGTACCACCCATAGTTTAAAGATATCTTGAATTTAGTTTTGACAATCAATCAAATCAAATTCTACTAGTAAGAATGTTATTGTGGATATCTTTAATTACCATTCTTACATAATTCTGACTAGGAGAAATGCTATTATGGATTTTAAAATTGTAATTAGGTAATTATAAGATGTGGTTCTATTAAATGTTAAAACGTCACCACCATGGAGTTGCGAAAATGTGACCCCCTGGGTGAAAAACTGGGTGTTTACACCGGTTACATTTTGATGCATTATATGGTCAGCCCAGCCAATCGTGGCTACCCATTTACTCCAGGGTCCGAGCCATTACCTCGGAGTGTGTTTAGAGCTCCCTCCAAGCTGCCACTCAGGAGAAAGAGCTCAGTAGCCACAGTGACCAGGTAGCAGCGTGTTGCTCCATCCTCATTCCCAAACAAACCCTTCAGTGTTGAGTAGTTGACTTTGGAAATGGACAGCACCTCCACCACCCTACGACCCTACATGCACACACAAAACACAAAAGAAAGCAACATTACTGCATCTTAAATGTGATGTTCTTTAACTATAATCCTGTGTCTTAATTAGAACATAAAAAACAACAAAAAAAACTTTTTGTGAAATTAAAGTTGTTAAAATGTAACCTAGCAAGCTATTGACATTTAAAAAACACACAGATCGTAGCTGGCTACATGAACTCTGCTGAGTCAAGACAGGCCCTGCATCATGAATGTTGTGCAACGGGCACACGCATCATTTCCAGGACTGTCCTGACTCGTGGTGGCTGGTAGGTTATGACAGAGATCTGGGGCCGTATTCAGAAAACATCTTTAGACTAAAAGTAGCTCCTAACTTGAGTTGATTTAGGAATTACTTTTTAAAAAATTGTGTGTGCAAGTCCTAATTTTAAGACCACTACATTTTTGGTCTAAGAGTATTCCAGTATAGTCTACTCTAGTAGTTCTCTAGTATATAGAGTATACCAGTTCCTAAATCTGTGAAGAGTTAGAAGTAGTCAGGGTGACTCCTAAGTGACTAGGAGGAAATCACAAACAATTGCTACTGGCAATCCGCCTCGTAATCACGCCAACATTTAGAATTATTTCCAGGCATACATTTTCCATCGCTTTTTTTGGGCTTTTGCAGTTATCCCAACTCCGAATTTTTCTTTAATAATGTCCTTCCTCTCATGCACAAGTTGGGCAAGAAGTAAAAGCTGTTCTTGCGTCCAGTTTGGTTTTCGTTTGCACCTCTCTTTCAGCCATGGTTATTGTAGTCTGATAATTACAGGAATATGGATACCTACAAATTTTTAATGAGCTGCCAGATGTAAGAAGCTGACAATTAGGTGCACATATATTTAAAGCTTTAGTGCGTCACTTTGATATAATGAACGTCATTGCCAAATGAGTTGCTACAAAGCTAATTAAGACCATCAGCTCCACACAACTCTCTGTATTTCTCAGTATGGCTGTGTTCAGAAACTGGTGTCGTCCAGCAACTTTCGTGCGCAGAAAATCAAGTGAAGAGAATGACCACTTCTGTAGAGTCCATCATGTTTTTTTAAGCCTCCGTGTCCTCCTTGGCAACAAGTAACCGTGTGGAGGAGGGGTGGGGGTGGTGCGCAATCATGGAAGGCTTGTATCATGTGGACGCACCTACAGTTTTGCTGTCATTACTTAGAATTCCGCATGGGAGAGTAACTACGCACTATAGCTTTAACTAGGAAATATTTGACTAGTCAGTAGCCTGCATTACTTTTTGTTTCATGGTAAATCAGCGACGCTAGAAACTTTCAGTGCTATTTAGGAGTCCTCCGAGTGCTGAGATAAAAAGATTTTGTGAATACAGGCCCAGATGTAAATAAGAGACAAGGGTGTGAAAACAAACCAAGACGGTTTATTTACCTTAGCCCACTGATGCGTTTTGTGGTATCTTAACATGAGAGAGACTCCAATTCTGCCTAAAAAGCTTGTGATCAGGCTGTCTTCACCTTCATTCTGACACACTAAAAATCAGAATAATCAAATTATCAGCAATTATTATTAGTGCTGTCAGTTGAACGCGTTATTAACGGCGTTAACGCAAACAGCGTCCATTTTTTTATCGCGAGATTAACGTTTTTTTTGGCCTAGCAAACTTTGTAGTTTTTTTCACATGCTGTTGCAACAACTAGTAACGTTAGAAAAACTACAACATCACACCAGATCTAGCTAGACCGGAAACAAAAAAACAGACACACCGCACACTTGTTTGGGCTTGCGATCCGGCCAAAGAGTAGTAGGCTAACGTTACGTTTTGAGTGGAAGGCGAGCGCGAGACGCCGAAAATGGATGCCAATAAGATTCTGAATGGAAAGTTTACTTTTAAAAAGTTGCCAAATGGTTCCATTGACAAGACCAAAGTGATCTGTGTGTTTTGTCGTCGTGAACTGAGCTATCGTCGCAGCACGTCCAGTCTGAAATACCACTTGATGGCCAAGCACACAGCTGATGCCAATTCTCCGCCCCCTCGTCAAAGCGAGGCAACAAAAGCAAGCCGATCCACTTTTCCATGTTGATAAGCGCATTAAAATGAGAAAAAAATAATTGGACAAAAAGAAATCTAGGGACATTTAGAATAGATAAAACGGTGCAATTAATTGAGAGTTAACTATGACATTAATGCGATTAATCGCGATTAAATATTTTAATTGTTTGACAGCACTAATTATTAAGTAATGTTCTGGGAAAATAGTAATTACACAGAAGCATGTTTTGGAAACAAATGCAATTAAAAAAATTTTATAAAAAAATTAATAAAGAAATATTTTTTATATATATATATATATATATATATATATATATATATATATATATATATATATATATATATATATATATATATATATATATATATATATATATATATATATATATGTGTGTGTGTGTGTGTGTGTGTGTGTACAGTATAAAGTCACAGGTTTAACCTGTCTCAGCGAAGGCAACAAAGGGCAGTGACAACTTGTCTTTGCTCTCAGACAGGAGCGCTATGGCAATGCGACCGCTGATTCGCCCCACTTGGTTGGAAAGTTTGCTAGATTGGCAGATGGACCTGAAAACCACCCCCATCCGCCTCCAGTCCTCTTGCTTGGTACAAAGCTGAAACATAAAGGCAGGCCTGAATACAATGACAGATGGATCACAAAACCATTTCATCCTTGAATAAGTTGACAAAAGTAATCTTCTGGAGAGAAGAACAAACCTCTATTTCCACAATGGAATGGGCCAAGTTCAGGTACTCTTCAGGTGCACTGGTGGATAACCTTTTATAATACATACAAAGATAGTTATTAAGTAAGCCACTTATACAACTTGTCCAAAAAGATAAATAAATAATACTACATTTCAGAAATAAGAGTCATAAATAAGTATGGATGATAATTAACTACTTTTGTAGAGCGATGTGAATTGAAGAGCCACTTACTTGTGGTTACCAGACGTAAGTGAGTTTGGATCGACTGTCTGCTGGAACTCAGGAGTGTTTTTCACACAGTCAAGGCAGTCCAAACTCAGCACTAGGCCGGCACCGGTCATCTGTCAACATATATGCACAATAAATGTTTCCATATACACAAACTAAATTATATACAGATCCTACTGCCCTGCGGTAAGTTAAGAGTGTAGGAGTCGAGATACCTTGAATGTGAGCTGCATGAGTTCAGGTACAACACCGATGAGACCCTTTTCTCTCACAATGTTAAAGAGGGCCAACAAGAACTCATGGCCAGGCTAGCAAGAGAGGAAGAGGGGAATATTATTATTTTTAGGGCTGCAACTAACGATTATTTTCATAATCGATGAATCTGTCGATTTTTTTTCCCGATTAATCGGATAAAAAAAAACAAAAAAGCATTAATTTACATCAACTCAATACATACTTGTTGTTTTAGTTAATAGTTGTGTAAAGGTAAGTAACCCAAAGAGCAGATACAGACCACACACGAAGCTTATTCATTAAATTATTACCATCATTGTACTAAGTGCAAGTTAAGTTCATTTGTACACCACATTTAAACACAGCTTAAGATGACCAAGTGCTATAAAAGAACTATAAAATGAAATTAAAAAGTACAACACACACAAATATATTTGTCAACAATAACTGATATGGGACAAAGCAGAATATATACATGACAATAGATTGAAAAATGAATGGGCCAAAAAAGGCGAGTGAATAAAAACGTGTCTTTAGTCTTGCAAATTATACCACCCCTGCTTTACTACTGTTATTAACGAGCTAACGCTAGCTTTTCATGCTAGTCAAGCTAGCGAGTAAATACCACACCAGCACCAGAAGAGCTACTGGAGGGACATTACGTTCCTCACTTCAAAAACGGAACAAAAGCAGGATTCTGTAGTGACTTTACCCTGCTGTTGAACTCCCTTCCTCCTCATCAAGGACAACATGTTTACGTTTTAGGTGCTGAATCATCACCGTGGTGCGCCTGTGCCATGCCATGTCGCTTTTGCTTATCTTGCAATTAACACGTTTTCAATTTATTTAGTGTGAAATGCTCCCACACCTTGGATGACTTAGGTCGTACTGATTTTTCTGCCTCCGCCGTGTGTTTCAGAACAACGTTACGGGTCTCTCTCCGTATTTCCTCTACCCCCGCTCTGCTCTTTTTTCTTTTCTTTCGCGCTGCTCCGCTCAACTCAATTTATTTTTTTATCTCCGCGACTGAGTGGCATATTGATACAACGAATCGATAATGAAATTCGTTGCCAACTTTTTTAATAATCAAATTTTTTTTCGATTCATTGTTGCAGCCCTAATTATTTTTAGGCCTATAGTGGTAATGGGTAATTTGAATATACATGCAACCATATGTAACCATCAAGGGCTTCTCTGCACATACCAAATAGCCCTCTACTGGACTACACAGTGTACTGCAGCATGACATTGTTGTTAAAAGATGGATGAAAACCACACTGACCACAATCTTGTGATCCAAGCTGACACTGAGGACTGAGAACACATCAGACACCATGCCAACTTTGAGCAGAGCCCAGAGGAGTGACAGAAGCACCGGCATGGAGAAGTACACTCCTGGTGGGTTGTTCTGGTAGTAGCCTGTAAACACAGCTCCTGGAGACAGACACCCATGGAGTCAGACAAGTAGAGCAGACAGATAATGCAGCAAAGTAAATGAGGACAGTGAGTTTAGGGGGAGAGATGTTACTGACATTCAAACAGAAATTAAAAACTTGCCTGCTTTTTGAAGACACGTTGGATTTTTGGTGAACCGTATCACCGTTTCAATGCACAACTGAAAGAGGGAAAAAAGTGAGGTGACTTCACAATTCTGAAATTTAGAGTGAAATTACAGCTATGGCAGAGCAGAGGATGTGTTTTCCTCTGTGACCAGCGAGCTTTAGAATGACTCCACATTCCAGCCAGTGGCTTTACACATCAGTTCTATAACTGACTCATAGATCAAACGTTTGTCTACTTAATTTCCTTTACTTGATGAAGGAAAATGTAGAGTAAAGATCCTTACAGCGCTCCAGTGTGTTCATTGTTTGGCATGATGCTGGCAAGCTATGAAAATATTATTTGAGCGTACCTTCTCGTCCCCGTCCACAGGCACGTGCTGAAAGCGACACATCTTGAACCCGCAGGACAGCGACTCGCTGAAGTACTGCCTGCAGTACTGAGGATTTAGAGAGGGAGAGAAGTTGCTACATTACTCAAGTAAAATTTAAAACAAAAAGTCTGTGGCAGGAGAATATTCAACAAGTTTTTATTAAATATATTAACAAGCTGAGCATTTTTGTAATACATCTCCGGGCACTCATTGTCTGCCTCCATCAATGCACATTGTTTACATAAAACTAAATGACTGTTAAACAAGGTAATCAATTTATTTTATACCCAACGCCACGCAATTTATTCTAAAGCAGACCTTAATACCAACTTGTCTATAATTAAAAGAAATCTCAGAAGTCTCATTATAAAAGTATTTCTAACTTCATATCAAAAGAACAGAGATTATAACTGGCATACAGTAGGAACTATATTCCGTCATTCTGCATTCTTTTAGGTACTTAGTAAGATTATGTTAAGTATGTCTAGAACTGATTCATTTTGGTCCGATTCTTTGGAATAACTAGAAAATATAATCCATACTAAAGCCAATAAATGGGTTTATAAATGAGGCCTTTTTAATGGGAAGACAGTGACTGTGCTTTATTTGATGGAACACTTACAACATTAGATTTCTGTTGCTTGAATGATGTTATGTTTGCTGGGTTTGGGATCCATGGTGCTGTGGAGAGAGCAGAGGAGCAAAAGAACAGCAGTCATACCCAGGAGCTGAAGTTTTAAATAAGGAACTCTGGAGGGAACATTTGCATTGGCAAATTAATGACAAAATTAGGAGTTATCAATGCAAACAAGATACACTAACCATCTCTTGCGGTCACAAGTGGAGGGATGGGATTACGGTGGGAGTTTACTGTCTGAATGGGCCAGCTCCTATTACAGGACAACACAGTGGTTATCAAAACAAAGAGATTAAGATGGCCGAAGAAATGTGTCATTGTGTGCAAACAGCTACCTCTCCAGGACTCCGTTGACATGATTGTTGTTGGCATCAGGCTGACCCTGTTCAAAAACACAAAACAGACTTAACATGAAGAAGTTTACTTCTTATTGTAGTAACTAATCTTCTTGCATGCATTAAGGCCATTACTTCATCCAGGAGTCTTAATGCAGTAGACCCAATGTTACAGTAGTAGTACAGGGTATTATAAGTTCCTGTAAAATCCTATGTTTATTAAAGCTATAGTGCGTAGTTTCTCTCGCCCCCATGAGGAATGCTAAGTACTGACAACAACACTGTCAGCACGTCCACATGATACAAGCCTTCCGTGACCGTGCGCACCCACCTCCAGGCAGTTGCTAGTAGCCAAGGAGGGCATGGGACACGGGAGGATTAAAAAAAAAAAAAAACATGATGGACTCTTCAAAAGAGGTCATTATCTTCACTCGAGTTTCTGCGCAGGCAAGTCACAATCTTCTGAACATAGCCATACTGAGTAAATACAGAGAGCGAGTTGTGTGTAGCAGATAGTCTTAGTTAGCTTTGTAGCAACTCATTTGGCAATAGCTTGAATGTAACGGACGTTCATTAATATAAAAAAGTTACGCACTAAAGCTTTAAGCTAGGACGATTATTTTGAACAGTATCAAACACTCTTGGTTATTTAGTTTATGTAATGTTAGTGTGGGGAGGCACAGGGAGCATTTCTGCAGAAAATACCCTGTTTTATGTTTTGTGCCTTCCAGTAGCATGCTGAAAGACAGTACCGGGAAACTTGTCCACTACATGACAACTTTAAACCCACTACATTACCAAGTTTTTGGTTTGCTTTTCTGTAGCAGGCCATGTGTTGCTTTCCGTTTCGGAAGAGATGCTGCTACACTGAGGTCTCCATGGCCTGCTGTCGCTCTCATCTGTAAAATGCACACCAAAACAAAACAAAAAATGTAATCCTGAGATGATCTTCGGCTAAAATAGATCACATTCCACACACACAATGCAAATCCAATTTTTCAAAATGGACAGATCTTTTTCTTTTTTTATATAAGGTTACACAAAAGTTGTGAGCTTGATACAGGGACATTAGCGATGCCTGCAAGCAGAATTAAGCATCAGAAATGTACACTAAATACATCTTCCGTTGAAGATCTTTTTAACTTTTTGAATGTTGTGTTGTCTCTTAAAATGACTCATCATTGCTCCGTTTTTCCTTACTGGGGCACTGGTCATACCTGTGATATCAGGACTGTCGCAGTGAACTGGGGTCAAGCTGAAACACAAATAAGACCTAATTTTTTATTTCTTTTGTAATAATTGTAATTGTTAAATACACAACTGATCTGTGACTATAAGGAAATGCTATCAAATATGAGAGCTTACCTTTGTTTTAACTCCAGAAATGCTTCACCTATCTTGGGCGACAGCGTTTTCACCACTCCAATAGGTCTGGTTTTAGGGGACTCAGTAACTCTGGTGGGACCTAGTTTCAGCAATCTTTCCTGGGGCACGTTTTCAAACAGCTCTGGGTCGTCCTGGATCACATCAACAAGCAGGATATCCTGTTCGTAAGCCGTGAACTCATCCAAAATGCCGCACTGAGTATCACCAGCTGCCTCTGCATCGGTTTCATCACTTTCACTGCCCGCTATTTCAGATGGACTAGAGCCCTCTTCTTTGGTAGAACAGGCCTGTCTCTCATCACTGAAGGCTCCACCATCATCGCCATCACTGCTGGGAGAAGAGCTGGGTTTTGTCAGGGCACCAGAGGTAAGAGTTTCTTTTATTTTGGGGTCGGAGGGAACTTGCTCTGATTTTTTGTTACCCTGTTCAACATCATATTCACAACCGGTTCCATCCTGGCTTTCCTTTCCATCATTACCATCATCCACATCTTCAACATTGCTTGGAGAAGACTGAGGATCCCTTAAAATAGCATTGCAATTTGCTGAGACTCCTTCCATCTCATCACTACCATGTTCAAGATTATTTGTGTTATCCGAGTTTTCATTATTGCTATTCACAATGTGTAGCATGTGACATCCAGGTAATATTTTGTGTTTTCTGGTGTTGTTGATTTCCTTCTCATCTGAACAGCCTGGGCTTTGGGGCAGGAGGCTTCTTCTAGGGCGTCTTTGTGGTGAAGTGACAGGAGAGAGCAGTGGTGGAAGCATAAACTCATTTGAGCCTGTTTCGACACGCTTTTCTGTGTGGATGTTATGCAATGATCTGTCCTTTAAAAGAGCATGGTAAAAGGGGCTTGTATTATAATATGGCTCCAGTATTGGTGGACTCCTGCCTGTGAAAATCCCTTCGTCACTTTCATACTCATCTTGAGGGAGCAGGAGGGAGGAATCACATGATTCAAAGGCATCAGAGTTGTTTGGAGGGGTCCATGAAGTCATTTGGGTTTCTTCACAGTAGAACAATGCTTTTTCTACAGCTTTGACCATACATTTGGGTGACACGCTTGCAGAATGAGCCTCAGCCAACTCAACGCATTCGACTTTCTTCAGTAGGAACGATGAAGGTGGGAGAGGTGATGGTGTGGCCGACAGGCTGCTCAAACCATGTGTAAATGGAGATGACACGGGAGACAAAGTAGTGGCAGTTTCCCAGTCAACCAGGCCAAGTGCTGAGGGGGAAGGGGTAGACATGAAGTGGTCACTTTCAGGTACATTAACTGGTGAAGATGAGGCTGAGACTGTGTCAGTGTCTCCTCCATGCTGACTTGGGTTAGAAAGGGTAGCAGTATCTGAGGGAAGACCTGCTAATAATTCTTTTGCCCCCATGACGTGAGGTGCAAACTCCAAAGAGTATGAAGACATATTACCATGTGTTTTCCCATTTCTCCCTGCTAAAATGCTCTCTCCATCCTCTTCTCGCTTTTCTCCGTCTTGTTGAGAAACCTGGTGGGCTGTGCCTGAAGAGGCGTCTGTAGGTGCATCTGGGAGCAAGTCTTTGGTTCGGTTTTTGGATGAACATTGCTGATTTTGATCTAATGGAGACTTGCTGTTATGTCTATCTGATGGATCGGATGGACAGCCTGTACCAGTATGTAATGTAAGGGTCTGGCCACTGTTAGAGAAGGGCCAGGACATGTATGTGCGTGCACAAGAAAATTTTGTTTTTCTGAGATAGGCCATCACTCTCTGGCAGGTGAATGACTCTAGGTTATCCGTGTCCACCTCATTACTCTGACAGAACAGTTCTGGTGACATTTGCGCTGCATCGGTTTTTGTGGGATTGTCAAGCTCACAACAAGGTTTCTTGTGGACACCATTTTCTTTCACAGCTGAGCCAAAAGAGCTGCTGCCCCCAACCTCATGCTCTAAACATGACTGACTGTCATCAGACATCCAATGGCATGCTTTCTCTTGGTCCCTAAAGTCAGTTTTTGCTGGGTCTTTGCGACGGATGCTTTCTAAATTTGGAGTGGATGGCAAAATCCCATCTTTAACACTAACCCCAAGCTTTATTCTTTTGTCCCTGTGAATCTCAGATCCCATTAGGCCAGATCCTGGCCCAGGATCCTCCTCAACATCTCTGTCCAACATGCCAGTCCTGCATTCCCCCTTTTGTATATGTCCACCTAGTAAAAGAGAAGCAGAAGAAGTTGCAGAGCCTTCACTTGTCCAACTGTTGAGGGAATGACACGTGGTATGACTAGATGACATGTGCACATCTGTGCGTTTTTTCAGGTCTCTTTGGTGTTCAGTCAGGCTCTGAGACAGACAGATGCTCTTCTCAGACTGAATTCTGGGACAAGCTCTCATGTCCTGTTTGAAGCAGCGCACAACCTTGGTTTTGAGAACATCCGGTAACACATAGCCGCAATCGCGACTAAAAACATCACATTTTTGAGCTATGTCGCAAAGCGTCACCTTCGGATACTGGTCTATCCATATGATAATCTTCTTAGAGGTCTCAGTGAATGCATTTCCTTTCTTGATCTTAAAATCAACCGTAGACTGCTCTGGCCCTGGGCTACTGCTTTTTTGTCTTTGCTCACCCAATGTCTTCTGCTGAAAGTAAATGTATTTACAGTCACCACAGCTGGAGGCTCTAACAGCTCTTCTCAAAGATCCTTCTGTACCAGCAAGTCCTGTGGGGCTTGGGTGCATATTTCTATCAATGTCTGCAAGTGGAAACAAAAAATTGTTAAGTAGAGCATCAGTCCCTATCTGTAACTAATAAGCACTAAGTAGAACCCAATCTATCAGCATAGCAAGATGTTTTTCTGTGGTTGTGGGAGGAGTAGATGAGACGAAAAGCTTAGGGGAGCGGCTTTTATCAGTTGTTTATCAGATGTTACCAAGACACGCATTTGACAAATCAACCTGTTAATCCTCCTCTGTGAAGTCCTTTCTCTCGTAAAACACTTTTGATAAAGCATGAATTTCACCTTTGTGTGGCTTACCAAAGCCGTTTTTTCTAGTGCAGCATCTTGTTCACCTCATTCTGATCCGCCAAGCTGTAATGGGTTCATTACTCTCCATTACTAGGCGTTATAATGTGGGAAACATCCACTGCAGTTGGCAAAAAAAGCGCAGCTGCAGTGGTTGTCCTCTCCGCACCCCGTCCTCAGCTACAAGGAGAAGTAATGAGCCCATTCCATAGTCAAAAACAAACTTGGACAGGCCACACAAAAAGTGAGGTGTATGCTTTCTTAGAGGCATCATCAAACTGTATGTTTTAGTTCCCTAACTTGTTGGTTTAGCAAATCAGTTATCTGGGACTATCTTCCGGACTGTGAATAAGACAATCCCAAATGGGGAACCATGTTTTTAATCAACTTTTTCACAATATTCTAAACTGGTGAGTGGAGAAAATTACACCATCCCAATGGAAATATGTAACATTTAACTAGCCTTATAATCAAGCAACCAAATAATCAAATTGGTAAATACAGCTCAGTCTGACCGAGACACAACAAACCATCAATCTAGCACAGTGGCTTACCAAAAGTAATCTTTTAACACCCCCAAGGGTCTAAGATAGTATTTAGCAGAGGATCTCAGTAAAACATGGCAGTTAATGTGAGTTGAGTTGACATGCTATTAGCTAGCTAAGTTAGTAGCTTATTTAATTCAGTATTTAAAAAAAAAAAAGTGGGGTCTGTACCTAGCTGCTTTTTTATGTTTTTAGTTACTTATTATATAAATTATCCTTACGTTATCCACTGACAGAAAACACTTCGAGTAGTTAAGTGAGGATAGGATTTAGCCGCGCCGTTAGCTTAGCATCTGACACGTTCCAACACACAATTAGCCAAAAGCTTTTAACTACCAAAATATCCTTAATTGAAAACTTAGCTGGACAGTTATGCCAGTTATTTTACACGCTTACTTATGGTCAACTAACCAAATTTAAGCAAACAACACGGCTAAAGACTTTAGCCTAAAGTGCACCTTACTTGACAGTCCAGTGGGTATCGACCGTGTTCCCGTTTGCACTTGTCTTGTATTTGCAACAGCAGCAGAAGCAGCAGGCTGAGGCGGATCACACCCAGTGGGCCTGGCCTTCACTTTGCTCCTACCAGTTCTACCTCTGTCCCTTCCACTTTTAGCAACACGGGCCACACGAGTTTTCCCTTGTCTGGATTTACAACTATCAGCACATTTGTCTACATTAAACTTTAGATCGACCAGAGTCTTGTTCTTTGTAGCCTTGCTTGTGGTCAAGGGGGCCCCGCTACTCAACTCCATTTGACAAGACATTGTGGAGATTGTGCGCCTCGGCTTTACCTGGCGGTGGATCTCCGTCCGTTTAAATAATGCACTGTCTGAAGCAGAGCCAGTGCACAGCCAACAAGTAAACCTCAGTCTAAGGTTGCAGAACTTTTTGAGGCTGTGCAACCTGCACTTGCTCCTGGTGTTTGGTTTGCTCTGTTGATACTTGCCTCTAGTGTACGGCCCTTGTTGTTCATTAACCACCACACTACTATTCCTTTTGCATGGCTGATACTTATTTCTTCTCCTTGCCTTCTGCGTACCTACGCAATTCTCCTCCGGCTCTCCGTTAGCGATGTTACCGGTTGAATCGGTCACATTTTCTGGGCCCAATTGTTTGGGGCCGGTTTTAGAGGTTTGGATAGGTTCATTGCTGTTAGGGACGGAGGTCGTGTCTTTTATCGACACTGGTTCAGAAACTAGTTGGTTTTCCTCTTGTTTTTTGGAGTCAGTTGTAACATTATTCAACGACTTCGGGACTCGTCTCCGCCGCGGCACTGGTCGACCAACAAGGTCTTTTAACGCCACACGGTTAAGTTTTACCCTGTTAGAAGATGGTAACATGCTGTCATATAAAACAATGACTATCGAAAGCTAAAAAATAATACTCGCTTAATAAAAAGTGCTTTAGAGTAAAATGCAACGACTTCAAAACTAGCCTCGAGCGATCCTACCATTCATCTTTCCCTGCTGCTCAGATTAACTACAAATTGACATGGGTACGAAGGTGTGCTGGCCACTCTGCGCATGCGCGAGTTTTGCTGTTATATTAAAATAGGAGGCTATTTCTTTCTATTTCTATACATATTGGCCATGCAAATTAAGGATGTAATGTTGCAATACTTTCACTGTGTGTTTGTCGTATTTATGTTGATATAACAGTAGATTCCTATTATAATATACTGTAACCTACATAGTCTAATTTTCTTCTGAAGTTTAATCCGTTGTAATCCCGATGTTTACCGCTAACATATCATAAAAGTTATTGGAATAAAGAAAACATGAACGAAAAAAAGTGACTAAATACATTAACTAGATAAATAAATAAACAAGTCAAAGGCAGAATCGAAATAACTCTTTAGAATACAGCTGTAGAAGTGGAAAATGAAACCATGGGACAAAGAAAATGAACGTGAAAATAAAAATAGATTTACAGAGGCAGGTAGGCTATAGAACAAAACATGCAGATAAACTATATATAGATATTTCACAGAAAAGGTATAAATCATGGTATATTTTTCATCAGCTTGATGCAACTCTGTGTGTGATTACTTTAATTCCTGTCATTTAAATATTTATGGAGAGATTTAATCACAGATCTTAACAAATCTACACCTGAAACTGTTATGAGATGTATAAAACATACAAAATGTAGGACTATTCAACATTTGAGTTATGAAACTGGCCATTGCAAATACTGGGAAGGGGCAGCATATTATACAATACATAGTATTTTGTGAATAAACATGGATGCACAGTTGTCAAATGAGTGGTGCTGGGATTCAGTTCTACTGGACAAACTGAATCAAACATTATCATCCTGAAGTGATTAGAGTCGATCCGTCATGGCTACTGCAGCCCCAGAGCACGGTTTGACCATTATCGAGGTACACACTTAATTGTCCTATACGCTACTATTGCTACACTGAGCACATAGGCATGTGCACAGCTGTTTATGCAGCAGGGCTAGCGCATGGTGTGCGTGTATATATACAGTACATGATGCATTAAGGTAATTCTCTGGTGGAACATTTCCTTTACATAAAAATATATATAGTATGCCTAAATAGTAAAACAAGAGAATATTTGACATTATGCATTGTGTTCAAAGACAAACCTAATATAATCAAGTATCTGTACAGCTGTAGCCTATAAGACCAGGGTCTACAGAGGGAGTACAACTTGCAATATACTTCACGCTAAAGCAATTCAATATGAGGTTCAGTTTTTGCAGAGACTTCAGCAGAGAGACACAGCATCAGCCTTTAACAGGTACAGTATTTTCTAAGTCATTAAAATAACCACAGACATATTTTTGAAATATATATTGATTTATTTGGGGAAAATACTATTCTAATCATAAATGTCAGTATCCTTGTTCCATATGTTTTATGGGGTGTGATATAGTTTTGTTTGTGGTACTTTTGTTCTGATTCATAATTTAAGGGGATACGATGCAAATGAAATATATTTTCATACAGATTTGGCTAATATTACAAGTAAATAATCACCGTCACATCAGGCATAAGAAAGTATAAAGCACAGATTTAAATATACATGCTGACTGAATCCTTCAAACCAGAGGTGAGGACGTGAGGGGTGAGGGTGAGACCCTGGTGTTGGGAAGTAGCCGGTCCCTGGATTGCAGCGGCCTGATTCACAACACCAGCTGCCCCGCCCCACCGAGCCAGCAGATGTCACTCTGGCGGAGGAAGAGGTTTTCCACTGGAAAGCAGAGAAGTGGTTCCATCTCATTGCGTCCTCCTCGGGGTGGTAGAGTCAGCTCTCTCTCTTCCGCTCTCTCCTAATCGTCGCAACATCTGTGACAACTGTGAAAAGAGAACATGCAAATTAGATTACGAGGAAACCATTCGAGATGAGGAGAGAGAGCGAGCGACACTGAGACGTAGGAACTTTCTCTGGGTTCCTCGCGTTGAGTTCTCATCATACATCCAGACATGAGGGATTATGGGAGCCCCACTTCTCCACCTGACAAGACATTAGACCACCCACAAACCCCCTGCTTCAGCTCTCCGGTGCTTCTGCGCTCCACAGCTCCAACAACATCCTCTATGCAAATTTTATAATCACACCACAGCAATGAGGGATGTGTGTGTGTGTGTGTGTGTGTGTGTGTGTGTGTGTGTGTGTGTGTGTGTGTGTGTGTGTGTGTGTGTGTGTGTACGTACAGTGAAGAGGGATATAAGCTTTTACTTAGCATATGAAATGAGTTGGGATTATAATGAGATAAAGAGCAGAGTGAAGAGCAGAGGGAGTGTTATGAGAGAGGTCACTCAGAATTTTGCTTCTATGAAGCACTTTAAATCTTCCTGACTGCTCTCGCAGGCGTTGGAATAGCACACTGGGCTCAACTGAGTGATAAAAGAACACCGGCAGTTTCCCCAATAATTGTGCACTTCAAATTAAAATGTTGTAGAATATCAGCACAATGAAAGGGAGAAAAAAAAAATCAGGTGCATTTCCGTATAGGAGCGGAAGAATCACCTATCAACCCTGTGAGCCCAGACCAGTGAGGTCAATTCCTACGAATAAATACATGTTTTTTTTTATTTCAGGCACTTAGCTGATGCTGATTTCTAGAACACGTTAAGGGTTCAGTGTCTTGTCCTGAGACAGAAGAATAGCTAGAAGTCTGTTAATGGCTGCCACTAATGGCTATTATCATTAACCGTTGTTCTTTTGATTCTTTTCTCCATTAATCAATTACATATTTAGTCTCTACAGTGTCAGAAAATGGAGAAAACAATGTCACAAAAGACAAAGAAAAGCATAAAATCCTCAAATTTGAGAAGCTGGAACTGAGTAATGTTTTGCATTTGTGTTTGAAAAATGACTTATTCAAAATAGTGAATAGCTGATTCATTTTCTGTCCATTTATGGACTAATCACTTATGGCCAAAAGCCTGTCAGACTAGCAGTACAAACCAGCTCCGTAATTACAGAGGAAATCTAGAAACAATAGTTTTATTTTTAGACTAGGGAACGCTAACTTTTATAATCCGAACACTGTGTTCAAAACAGCTATCTTTTGGTGGTTATTTGGTAAAAAAAAAAAAAAAAAATAGGATAGAAAGGAAGGAATGCTTATTATTAACAGAGCTAAACAGAGACACATGGGGGAGTTAAGATTACCACAATGCACTCAGTAGGTGATGGGGAAATAAATGTCAATTTCCTCCAGGTGTACATCTGACAGAGAAATATGTGTATAAAAGATGTGAATAAGAAATCCTGCTTTCCTTTGCGTGTTCTGCCTCTCTCTGTTTGGCATGCAAGGCACAGTAGGTGCACAGCAGTTGTTCTTCCTCGCACACTTGTCTCCCCATGTGTTGCTGTCCACTGAGAAATACCTCTCTAGAGAAAAAGTATGTTTTTTTTTATTATTGTGAATAATATTAGACATTACATTACAGTGGCCCCTTCTGCAGGTAATTCAAGCATATGCACATCACTGTAAAAAAAAAATAAAACTTGTGCAAGCAAGCTTTAGCTACATTGTACAAGTCACACTTGCATATATTTATATTTATATACAGTATATTATATTGAATTTAAATATTCTATCAATGTGCATCTTTATGGCAGGATATTAGGAGTTCAGGCAAATGAAATAAATATTCAGACCTCCATAAAGCAATACATGTGAAGCATTGTTCGTTTGTGTAATGTAAGTAACCCTTTATTTACACTGTTATTGAGGGATTTGTTGCATTCCACTCTTTTTAGTCACCCAGTCTTAATACCAGGCATTAGATTGTGGGGGTGGAACTATAAGGATCTATATTTTGTTGCATTCACATCTACATCTTTGTCTTTCACTGGACCGATGTGAAGCTGACGGTAACGCGAGCAACTGAATTCCTTTAAATAGCCCTGCCCGCCTCATCATCTGGTTGCTATGGCAGCCAGCCCCTCGTTTCAAGATAACGTCCGCATGCTTCGAGACACCTCCTCCACCTGAACGCTATAGATCCACGCTGCCGCTCGGGGGAAAAGAGATTTGCCGAAGCGATGCAGCCACTTAACGGCACATATGAATAATGTTTTGTGTGTCTACATGTCCACGGTGTGGGAAATAATCAATAATTTGAGCAATGCATTTGTGTGAGATCAATCGGCTGTCGTGGCAGCTTCCCTTAGCGGGTGATTGAAAGAATGAAAAAAAACGCACTTATTGGAAAAAAATGACTAGTGTTTGAAGGATATGAGGGAAGAAAGAAGAAAATGTTAAGCAGGTAGAGAAGGAAAATGAGGGAAAAATCTGAAACAAGATCAAAAGGGAAACGGAGAAGTGAACAGCTGGTACGAGAAATGGAGTGACACAGAGAGAAATGAAGGGTGAAAAAGAGGATGAATGATCCGTGACATCTTTGAGGGAATGAAGGAATTGAAAGAAAGGAATTGAAAGAAAGCTGTAGATAGGAGAGTATAAGGCAATCTTTTCAAAAACATCTTTTCTTTTCTTAATAACTCCATCTCCCTGACTTTTTCTATCAGCTCTTTCCCATCTCCTCTTCTCATTTCTGCCGTTCCCAGCCCCCCCGTCCTTTGTCCTGCTGCTTCTCTCTCTTCGGTTTTTACCCAAGCATATGTAAGGTGAGGGTCAAACGGGACATTAAGAGTGCAGGACTGTAGGCAGCACGTACATGGATGTACCTCACAAACTGGCTTTGTCCTGAATCTCTCCCCTAAGTGCACTTAGGAAACTATTGTAAGGCTCAAAGGTGTGGAATCAATTACAGGGGGAGAGGGAGAGGCAGACTTTCAGGGTATCAGCAGGTTTCACATATTTAAAGAGCTTTTTTAACGCTGCCTGGAACTGAATTGAAGATCAATTTAACAACAAAATATAGAACAAAAACCTGTCAAAACTGGGTTATTTCTGACTTAAAAAATTCAGGAACTACTGCCATCCCATCAATAGCATTATTATTTTAATGAATGTCAAATAATAAATAAATTCATTAAAAACTACCCCATCAGTAAATATGATAACAACCCGTATAATCTTTAAATATAGGTGCTTCAAAAAATAAAACTTCATAAAAAAAAAAATGACAATATGAGATATGAGGCCTCAAATTTAATTAATTAAAACCTAAAGAAATTGCACACACTTGGAGAACACACCCATTTTGCAATATAGTAGATAAACATAAACCAGGCGGACATAGGTCTAAATACAAAGTCTGTATGTAGCCAGATATATTTTGAACTTACCTCTGGAAATCTGAATCTATCTAAATCTGTATTAGATGAGTTTACAGTCCTCACAAGTATCCTCTTTGTCTTTTTTTTCACGCAGCCTAAAAGGGAGACAAATCAGTACAGGGTAGTCAAGAAAAAAAAGAAGTCCATATGCAGCAGTTTATGTTTTGAAATTATTTTAGTGATAAAAGGAGTCTACAAAAGAGGAGAAGTCAAAAAAGAGGTCGATAAAGATGGTACCCTCAATTTCTTCTTAAAACACACAGGCAGGCTGATTGCATTTGAGAGAGTTGGGCGCGCCTCAGCATCTCCTAATGCGTCTGTAAATTGAGTTGGAAAACGACGGCTGTTGTCTGCACTTGGGGTGGAAGCCAGGGAGGCAAAAAGCTTTTGCTGTGGAGAACATCCTGCCCATCTCTGTGTTAGACCCACACCATTAACCAGCAGACCGCCACTTGTGTCAATCACTATTCTCTTTTATTCAGCATCATGCTGAGACAGACAGAAGCTTTACTAATTTCTTTCGTTTTACTTTTCCCCTTTCAATGTGTGCCGCATCGCCTCTTTCTCTGTCTTTTAATCAGATGATAAATGACTGTGTTAATAGAAATTAACAATCTCCTGGACCAGGATGCATTATTTTGTGCATTAGTATTACCTGTAGCAACACACTGGGAGGCTGAGAGTTGTTAGGGAGTGCATGAATAGAAATTACTTTGTGTTTTGTGTCCGCTATTATTAAGAAGCTGTGGTGGTCAGCTCTGAGAGCAGCAGTGATAAGGAGGCTGGCTGAGCATTTGCCAAGCATCCATTTCCTCTTTACTCAGGTCTAAAAGGTCCCTTGCCAAAATAGGTACACACACACACACACACACACACACACACACACACACACACACACACACACGCACACACACGCACACGCAGACCGTTGTCCTCATGTTCCCTGGACATCGATATCTTTCCAATTAAATTGGATAACAAATTTTTTTTTTTTTTTCTTTAACCTGGCCTTTCTGACTTTATCTCTTTTATGGTCTTATTTTGTAATTGTCATATGCATATCGGTCAATACCAGAAACTCTTTTAAATGAGCCACTGGTCGCTCCACTTACTGTAGCTTTCTAATAGCTCATACACATATAATACTTCTAAATGTGCTTTGTGATGATCACCCAGAACAATTGTCAGTATATACAATAACACATAAATCCAATCAAACAGAAAGCCATTTAAGAAAATCATATTCTTTACTTTCATAAATTGTATTTTGGGATCTAGTTAATTTTGGCTTTTTACTGTTATTTCTTTTTAATTTATTACTGGAAAAATGCCTGCCTTTAGCTGTGCTTTTAGGACTGGTCTACTGTATTCATAGACATTGAATAAATGGCTCCATTATATCCACAGAGGAATAGTTGTCAAAGTGTGTGAGAGAAAGAGAGAGAAGCATTATTCACTCCAATCAGTAGTAAATAGCTGAGGTATCTTACATTCACATATGTGCCCTCTCTTACACACACACACACACACACACACACACACACACACACACGCACGCACGCACATGCACACACACACACACACACACGCACAGATCCACAGACACACCCATTATGGTCTGTTGTGAATGTACAGCGGTGTGTTCCCTCATCATTGTCGTCTTTCCTCTCTGCTGTATCTCCGCCGTTCGCTGTGACCACACTACTGCTTGGCAAATGCATTACAAACAGCGGCAGGAGATTTTAATGTGTAAGCCCGACCCTCGTCTGTCACATTCAAGCCTCGCATTCACACACACTCTTTCTCTTTCTCTCTCTCTCTCTCTCTCTCTCTCTCTCTCTCTCTCTCTCTCTCACATGAGCACACCCACACAGCTGAGATAAGGCCTTAGCGCTGGTAGTCATTTAGTTCAGCTTTGTCTTTTTACAGTGTCTCCCTGATGAACTGCAGAAAATGCTAGCACTTGCAGTATTTGAATTATTAACGGCACAGCTTTAACTTAATCCAGTGATCTGTCCTCTGTGTATCTATAGTAATATCAATGGGAGAAAAAGTGGGTATGTAAATGACAGAATGCTGCTTATCTCGGTGTGTGTGTGTGTGTGTGTGTGTGTGTGTGTGTGTGTGTGTGTGTGTGTGTGTGTGTGTGTTTAAAAAGGTACCCACCTCTGAAAGCTGCAGAGATATTATATTGGACTAGTGACCTTAGAGGATTCATTGCTCTCTTTGTGTCGAAGCATAAAGAAATACAAGCATAAATCAAACAAACAAAATTGCCATCTCGATTTCTCCTCTAATGAAACATTGGTTTTTGTGCTTCAATTAAACCTATGCATGTCTCTTGACTTGTCCTATTGACTGTTATAAATCAGGACCAGTGGCAGTGTTTTATGGATGGCTGGGGATCGCCCCCCTTCTCTCTCTCTCTCTCTTTCTCTAATGTAAGTATATTATTTGATTGTCTGGCCTTTGGTTTAAGTGCAGATCTATAAATTTACAAGTTCCTGCCTGATGCTTGGAGATGATTTTGGCACAGAGGTGTGCCAAAGGCACACTAACCCTGATGACTCCTGCAGGTTGCCAGTTCTGGGCAGGGTAGGGCCGGCCTGGCTGGATGGCTGGATGGATGGATGGGTAGATAGCTGGCTGGGTGGCCGGCTGGGTGCAGGGCTGGCTAAGGCAGAGAGCTGTAAAGAAACAACAAGGTCAGCTGTTTGTTAAGACACATTCAGCACCGTAATGCTCGTCTGTGAAAATGCCGACATTCTGAAGATGGTGGACGTGAAGCTGAAAGGGCGACTCCCAGCGCCGTCGCTTTCTAAAGCTGAGAGTCGAGTTTTATTTTCAAAGCTAAACGTAGGATTTTTTTTCTACAGCTTCCAGGAAACAAATCATCACCTGTTACAGTGAGGCAGTTTGATATAATGGCTTCTACAGTTGAGGTATATTGAGGTTAGTAATTACGGATTACCAGAGATCTTCGGTGAGCGGAGACTTCCCCTGACACAAAGCAGTCAGTAAAGAGCAAAAGCAGGATTACTCTCACATAGAGTTAGCACAAACACACAGGCAGAACACACACACCTAGACAAAGAGGCGAACACACAGACACATAGACAAGCGCAGCTATACACGCACACACCTGAGACCTACACACTCTTGTCGGCCATCACAGACAGCGTGCCGGCTCGGCAGCCATTTTGCAGGGCTGCTCTGGAATGTTCAATTAGGGTAATTGTTGCTTACGCCACCATTTCTCAGCGTTACAGACATCATATACGCAACAGTCACGGTGCGACTGCACTCACCACATAGTATCCAAATTATAGAAGAAAATCCTGATTGTGTCTCCCGATGTCTTTTCTCAGCGCAGAGGCCCCATAGTGTAAACCAGGACATATGTGACGGCAAGTATGTTGGTTATTGTGCAGCCATGTGTGAACTCCACATGGTCGTGAATGTATGTACGCATGTACATGGCTGGCTGTAACGTATGTGATTGGGGGGGGCACGCCCTACAGCTCGTCAGTGCTCACATATGGAGGAGGGAATGATTGTGTCTATGTGAGCACAGAGAAGAGAGAGAGGGAATGGGAAGGGTGAGAAATGGAATAAAATGGAAGAGGAGGGAGACAGAGAGAGAGAGAGGAGAGAAGGGGCACTGAAAGAGAAATGTACAGCTTGTTCTCGTCGCCACCATTTTTACACACAGACTATGCAGTTTGGTCACTGATAATTTGGTTTCGGAGATATAGGAGGAGAAGAATATGGATTACGCCGCTCTCATGATATATGCAATACTCAGATAATAGAGGGTAACAACAGCCCACACCTGTCACGCACCATACTTCTTAGTTAATAAAACATTTCTAATTAAGACAATGGGATGCTGTCTTCGTCAAATATTTAATTCTTTATTTTTTTTTTTACTGCACAGCGGCCCAGTGTCACTGCAGGTGAATGCATGACCTGTGCACTTGCGAGTTCGAGCCCAACTGCCCACGCATGTAGAGGGTCTACATGGGTGGACCCAACCAATGGGTCTTTCTGAACGCAGAATATTGTCTTCTTTTAATACAGAATAATGTAATTTATCTGATACAGCATTTGTTAAACCAAAAAAGCGTTGACTAGTCCTAAAACGCTAATCTACATATTACACAAATTACACTAGGCCGCACCCCACTAGAAAGATCTGCAATTACATGGGCAGGATTAAACAAAGGCCACATAAGGATAAGAGCACATCTATTACAGTAGTTGACACAAAGAGGGGATTGATAATTTAGTGTCATATGGACTGGGTTGAACCAGTCTACATCCTTGTGAGACAGAGGCTGAACGAGACTCCGCTGGTGCTGCATGACGGTGGAGAGTCGGGGTGGGATGACGGCCGGCTGTCAAAACTGGATGGGTTGAATGAGGGCGTCAGGGACTGAGACGGAGAGAAGACCGAGAACACGGCAGCGCAATGCGCACATGTGATCTTCTAGAGACGACTGCCACTTTACAGGACGAGCTCAGACATGATGATCAGACATACTGTACACACATGCTTACGGAGGTGCCCTGCGTATACGTGACCGTTCGACATACAAACCCTCCCCCTACTTCCCCACCCACATATACACTCACGCGGAGTATGACACGAGACTGCACATATGATCCGGCGCCCTTTGTCTGTGTTTATCGGGCAGTAATGGCTGACAGTTGGGCACATTACGCTCCTGCTTTAATTTTTTCTTTCCACACACACACACACACACACACACACACACACACACACACACACACACACACACACACACAGTCATGTGAATGGCAGATGACCCCTCCTCAGATAAGTGTTTGTTTTAACTCCATTCTTTATGGTATGTCTATCACACATTACAGTAGTAATGACTGCCAACCATGATCCCCCCCCCCCATCCTCTCAGCCTCCATGCCCTCAGAACACACCCCCACCCCCGACCACAACCCCAACCCCCACCAACTGGGTGATCATCTGCTATGACCGTGTCCTCCTATCACCATGAGTCAGGAGTGTTCGACAGCAATGGGTGGGTGGGAAGGTGGGGGTTTGTGGGGGGGGGCAGGCACCCAATTTCACTTATCTTTTTCCGATCAGACATGATTGCTGACAGAGTTAAACTTTCCCACCCATTAGCGGCGGTGTGAGCGGTGCTACAGCGCCAGACAGAGGGGACCCTTTGTCTCCCACCATCACACTGGGAAGGATGTACACACACACATATGCTGTACATTCTGGCATGGCTACGAAACATACACACGCACACACTCGCTGACAGCAACTACGCACACGCTCACACACTACACTGCTACTCAATTAGTAGTGTTGGATGCAGTGACAATACCCACATCCTGGAGCACATCAGCGGCTGCACACCTGTGTATGCAAATCGGTTCAATTCAACAAATCACTATGTGAAAGCAATGTGGAATCACCTCATTGTGCATAGGTATAGCATGTGTGTCAAAGTGTATGTGTGAGAGTATGTGCGTGTCCTCAGACTCACCTGGCAGGACCCCTAGAGCTGGTTGTCGTGATAATGCAGCCTCAACTGAGGTTGCAGAGCAGTGACACCTGATGTCCCTCCTCCCTCTCACTCTCTCTGCTGTAGTATAGGATCAGTAGCTACACCCTAGCACTGACAGAAGAGGGGGAGACAAAGAGGAGGGGTTCTTATCGAGCCTGGCGGATTGTACCACCAGCCGCCCGCAGACGAGGGGACGCCAGAGGGCAGAGCTGGTAGGGACGACCCTGATAACACGCCATCGAACTGCTCCACACCACCCTGCTGTCTGCACCAAGATGGTCTCTCCCTGCTCCCGCTGCTCTGATTGGACGACGTGCTTCCTCCTTCATCAAAATGTAAAATTCCAAGACAGAGAGAGTAGTGCAGCGCGCGTGTGTGTGTGTGTGTGTGTGTGTGTGCGTGTGTGTGCGCGCGAGTGTGTGTGTGTGTGAGAGAGAAAGACAGACAATGCAAGAGAAAAAAATGTGTGTACCTTCTGTGTGTATTTGAGAAATATTTGTCATGCAGACTAATATGACTGTGTGTGTGTGTGTGTGTGTGTGTGTGTGTGTTTGCCTGTGTGTTCATGTAAATGTGTGTGTTTGTTGCGCCTTTGTGTCAGGGAGACGATATACAGGATGCCATTGTCTGTGTGGGCGTGTGATAGAGGAAGAGGTAGCTGAGGGAAAGACACAAGACAAAGAGAGCGAAAGATAGGAAGACATGGTGTGTGTGTGTGTGTGTGTGTGTGTGTGTGTGTGTGTGTGTGTGTGTGCGTGTGTGTGAGAAAGAGAAAAAGAGAGCAGTGTGTACGGCCTGAGAGCTGTCATCATTAGTCTCTCTGCAGTGACTGGTGTTGGGCTGCGAAGGGGCTTGTCAGTCAGTTTCTGTCACAACATTTCTCACACACACACACACACACACACACACACACACACACACACACACACTTACTTTCCCAGAGGAGATCATGTCAAAATGGGGGCAGGTTGCTCTGACAAGCAGATCCAACCCCCCCCACAACCTTTCACCCCACTGCTCTGCGGGGTGTCACACGCAGTATCAATCCCTGATTCGTCAGTTTCACTATGAACTGAAAACATTCGACAAAAAGATAGGATAAGACGAAGTGGGAAAGGAGCACAACACGCAGAAAGGCAGTAAAGAAGGGCGAGAGAGTGGCAAGAGGCAGATGGCAGTGAGCGCTCACATGCGGCCGAGTCTCCTGAGAACTAGCCAGTGAAATACTGCTGACTCACTGCACTCTGGCAGGCCCGAAAACACACACAGACCCAACCTTGACATCCAGTATATTCACTAAGGATGATTACAAACAAAAAATTGATTACTGATAATACCAACGTAGGGGTGAGAAAAAAAGGAACCACACAACAAACAGCGTTTCGTTAACGTCCAACTGATCTTCTGTAGTTTGCTGCAGAGGGGAGTTTTATTCTCACATATACAGCAGACCATCCCTTTTTTCCTAGCTTTTCTCTGTCTCTCTCCTGCTGCCGATTTAATAACCTTCTATATTTATCGGAGCTCAAGATGCTATTTTGGTTTCAAGACTCTTGTCACTGATATCGGGAGGCTACATTATTCAGAGTGAGAGCACTGGGGGCCGGCAGACAGAACAAGAGCGCTGTTGTTAACCCTACGGAAAAGGACGGAGGATATGTCACACTTACAATATGGCTGATCGCGTATATGTGTATTGTCTAACATCTTCATTTTATACACTGTGAAGCTATGTAGATAGACTGGTCTAAGGTGTGGTCTGTCTTTCTCAAGTCTCCATTTTTATGACTGCTCCATCTCAAATCTCAGCGCATCAGGAGAAAGATGATTTCACACAGATACACACGTATAAAGAGTAAGACACAAACAGGTTACTGCAAACGCACAAAAACGTAGGGTTGTGCACAGCATGCCCGCACACACACGGTATAGATTGTGTCCTCCATATTTGGTTGTGATTTATGATTGCTCTTCAGTAGAGGCCACAGTCATCTGGGACATGATGGCCATATCGATCTGATAAACAGTTTCATTTACTGCCATTCATATTCGCACTCACGTGCGCGCACACACACACACACACACACACACACACACACACACACACACACACACACACACACACACACAGCAAAGACATAGATTCACAGCAGGAATAACCCAGCTTTCTGCTTCGTCAATTCCCCACCTCCTCCACGTCTGCTTTTCTGTTTCTCTGCTCTTTCTCTTCTCCTCCCCCCAGGCCACCTCACCCTCTCCTCCGCTCTCGACGTTTTAACCCGTTCCTCTTCTGCCCTCGATCTCATTCTTTCTACCAGCATCCTCTGCCAGTCAACCTGGTTCTCTACCAATATTCTCCCCCACACACCATGGCCTTTTTTTGTTTCTCCATTTAGCTCCACAAGGCTTCATGCTAAGGTTATATCTCAGTTGTGTCAATGTTTCCCAGCATGCATTTGACAGCAACATCTAGGAGGTGACTGGAACTTGACATGTACAATATGATATCATGTCTTGTTCAAAAGAGATATTAAAGGATATGTTGGGATTTTGGGTACTCCCATGCCGTATGTACGTTGAAAGAGTTGCTTTAATCTCTCTTCCTGTCCATACTGGCCGAGAAGCGATACGTTAATAGTGTGGCTATAATGTATGAGACTAATATGAGGCTTCCGTGGTTAGACACATCAAGAGGGTATCCTCCCATGAAGGATTACTTCCCTTTTGTCAGTGCAACAAACCTACATGTAACTGCCAGGAGTATTCCTCTGATGCTGAATTATGTACGAAAAGATGGTGGGAGATCACCACTTGATTTAACAACTCAGCCTACTGAAGCCTTCTGTTAGTTTCAGCTATGCTATACTGTGGATTCCGTCCCCCATTTCTTACAGTAAGGTGTCTGTATGCTCCAACCCACGCGTTAGTCAGATGGTTGAACAGCATCTGAACATTTTTCCATGTACATATGGCATCTGAGTATTGTATAAGATAGACGTGAAAAAATATGTACCAATCCCTTAATGGAAATGTAGCAGCAATGTCTAATTTTGGATGTTTTCTATACAGTTTGTTAATTTTAAGCTCTACATTTTGCACATCTGTATCATGTTACTACAATGTAGCAAAAATAGTGAGGCAGTTGCCGAAGGGCCAGTGTAGCAATAGTCAGGGTCAAGATTGTGTTCCATAATGCCAGCAATCGTAGCTTTGGTGTTGCAACATAGTGTTCCACTCCTGTAGCCAAAAAGTCAGTGTAGCTAAATGACTGGCAGTTTATAGACATGGTCAGTAGCAAATCAGCTAGGCTCTTTCATGTGTTAAATACTGCACAGTGTCAGTCAGTGTGGTCCACTGCAGCAATGATGGACCACAGTCACATCAAAACAGCCTTTATTTCATTAGTCCATTATATTCTTTAGTTTAATCCTTTAATACTGATGTCAGGAATTAATCTGTCATTAGAAAGATTAATGTTTTTCAGAGTTTTGCGACAGTTTAATTGGTGTGAAGGGTCAAACTGCCTTAATTAGCCCTGCTGTTAACTCAAAAATTTGCGAGAGACTATTAGTGACGGATGCAAATGTTCATTCAAAGACTTTTGCAGTCTGAAAAGAATAACATTTTGGAATAAATATAAATAACACTTGGAATAAAATGTCCAAATGTAAAGTTATATATAGCAAACAATATATTGAATATTAATCTTCAAAATCGGTTGAACCTCCTTCATGTGTCTTTCACTGTGTGCATCATTTGTGAGTAAACAGATAATGTTAGAGGAGTGGAAAACACACCAGTGAGTGCATAACATATTCATACACGCACACTAGAAGGCTTTCAGTTTCTAAATCAATCCCACATCCGTAGCTAATGCAGTGCTGGGCCCTCTTCAGGAAGCATTAGGCCTATTAGTCAAAGTGCGTACGCATTCCTGTATGTGTGTGTGTGTGTGTGTGTGTGTGTGTGTTTGAGTGTGTGAGGAAGCCGCACACTCAGCAGTAGCCGATCTCAGTGGATCCTGTGGGGTCAGCAGGTGCAACAGGGAATGAGGGACCATCTTATTGTGTGTGTGTGTGTGTGTGTGTGTGTGTGTGTGTGTGTGTGTGTGTGTGTGTGTGTGTGTGTGTGTGTGTGTGTGTGTGTGTGTGTGTGTGTGTGTGTGTGTGCGCGTGTGTGCCCTCCCCTCGATATCCTCTGGGCTCTTTATCGCTCTAAAATTATCCTCCATTTACTGGAAGACACTGGACCGACTTAGAGGGAAAGAGAAATATGGACACTAGTTTGAATGCCTTCCTGGATCACTTATGGATGCAAGCTAAGAGACAAGCAAGCAAAATACTTCTTGCTTTGTCAAATAATCTAATTTAATAAATGCGGATAAGTTAAGAAGATTGTAAGACTGACGGTGCCTCAGCTAATCAGAGGAGACATTTTTGGATTGCTAATAGTGGAGGTAACAATAAAGGAGAGGTTTACATCTTTTTAAAACACTGACATGCCCACATGTTGGTCTCTGTAGTTGTCCCTCCTGTCCATGATGACTTTTTAGTACAGAATTCCATGTTTGTTATTGTTCCCCCCCCCACTGCAACTCAGCAATTAAACACTGTCTGGCCTGTGGATTTTGTCCACCATCGCTTAACATTTGAATTGGTTTCGGAATGAATCTCTTCACAGCCAGTAAGGACAGGAGGAATGATTACAGTGACCTGTTGGCATGCTGTTAAACATATGACTTGTGAATGTGAACCTATCCCAGGGTTTTCCCTGCCATTATAAGGTTTAGGTGCAGCACCCGAGCCGTTTTAGGCAGCACCCAAGCCTGATGAATGTAACTAAAAGACTTTACTCAGATCTGATGATTGTAGTTGGACTTCTTGAGCAAGTTTTGTCTTTAAGCTTTTTGAGTTTTATTTATTTATAGGGCTGTCAAACGATTAATTTTTTTAATTGCGATTAATCGCTGAATTTCTATAGTTAATTGCGATTAATCGCATATTTTATCACATGATTAAAATTCTATTTTTTTGCATTTCAGAACAGTTTTTAAGTACATATTAACAATCGAAAGCAATTCTTACCAGTGTATCTTGATTGGGAATCAAATGAATGCAAAGAAACTTTATGAACTTGATTTTAAGATTTGTAATTATTTACTGTAAACAAAAGAAAAATGTGTGAATCTGTCATTATTGCACAATTCCTCCAAGTACCTAACTAAAAAACAAAAAATCCCTATCCTTACTAGAGTCAATATAGTGTTTAGTAACTCCTAAATAATGTTGATTACTCACTGACGTCCAGTGATCACTGGTTAATGAGACAGCGTTTGCAGCACCTTGCAGCTGTTCCAGTTTGGCTGCTTTCTCCGTGTCATACAGGCTGTGTGTGGTGAAACTACTGTCCCCCTCGACGGCAACGAGACAGGTCAGAACATGCCAACCATAGTACGTCTTTAAGACCCGAGTCTTCTACGATGCTGACAGGCTTGACGTGCTTCGGTGATATTTTAATTCGGCTTTACACAACGTGCATATGGCTTTCGACTTGTCTACGAGCCGTCCGGGAGTTTTGGAAAATAAAAATCTCCATTCAGAGTTATTGCTGCTGTCTTTCTCCATCATGCCTGCAGCCTGCAGCAGCAGGATGTGTTAGGAGGAAGTGGCAGCTTGATGATAAGTAACGGTGCTGCAAAGGGTCAAAATAGTAGCCTGTTAGGCACGACGCGAAGCCGAGTGAAGTGTAAAATAAATTAATAAATGCCGGCATGCGATTAAAAAAAAATGAATCGCATCGCGTCGGCCCTTATTTGCATCGCGATTAACGCGTTAACGCTGACAGCCCTATTTATTTATTATCTGCTCTAGCTTATCCACTGTTTCAGACACAGATATGGTAATATTAATGGTTACAAAATGATGTGGAAAAAGAGATGCAAAACTACCACAAAAGGACACAAAGCGACTACAAAGAGATGCCAAATGACCACAGAGACCCAAAACAATCCCAAAGAAAACAAAAATGACCAAATAGAGACAAAACACGACTACAAAGAGATGCAAAAACCCACAAAGAGACACAAAATGTATGGGGAAATTGCTTCTTTTTTTTTTTTTTAAACATAACCTTTTCTTGAGGAAGGATGCCCAAAGCCCCCGCCAAGTACGTGTACCTAAGTCTTCCACAAAGTTAGGGAAAACACTGCTATTCTATAAGGAAGTAGAAGAAGACTCAGCAGCCTTTTAGTAACACACATCTAACAAAGCCATGCCCACTGCAAACATTCTGCTCACTGGTCCCCGCTGTCCATCACAAGGAATGAAATTAAATAAATACGGCCATTGCGCAGTAGTATTTTATATTTAGTAATGAGACATTTTGAAATGGAAGCTACCAGGATGCAACTTTAGTTATGTTAGTACATGCATATCCCACGGTCACTCTTTATGACAAAGTAAATGAAAGAATATGAACACAATTACTGACAACTGGCCTGATAACGTACGATACATTGCTGTGGTGCTATCAGCAGGTTAAATCCTTCGTACCATAAATCAAAACATATGCTGTAGGTGTCTACAGCAGGACTCCCATTAATCCCTTTGTGTCAAACATAAATCCACAGCAACATAAACCATATTGGCTTGCAAATACAGATGACTTTCATGTTTATCGGTGCTTTAAGCGCGTCAAAACCTTTCTTTTTAGTAAACTCTGTGTACACAAACAATGTTCTCAATGCTTTTGTTGAGGTGTAGAGTCCCTGGTGATACTTCAAGCAAGGTTTCATGTTGTGTCGAGCCTTCTTAGTGTTTTAAAAATAGCTATTTTGAGGCTAGCATAAAAGTGCCCCTAGCACTCCCATTCAAAAGGCCATTTGACCGAAAAACAAAAATATGGTAAATCTTAAAAGTGGCGATTCCGTCCTAAATATGCTTTTAAACGAAAGTTTGACTCGGGTACATTCACAAAAAGACCCTAGGTTGCATTTTGGCGAGAGTTACGCTTTAAAAAATACACATACCATTAAAAATTTGTAATAAGTGCTGTGTTTAGGGTTAGGGTTAAGGTGAGGTGCCTTGAAGTCAACGGTCGAAGTGCTGCCTGGAAGGAGACGTTGGGGGCTTAAAACACCATCGAGCGACTCTCACATATGCAGTGCAACCTGTGTCACTCCGCTTAAAGGAGCCACTAACACAAAGGTCATTTTATTAAGTCCGTCTTTTAGTAGAACATTTCAGGGTCTCATGGTCATCTGAATACTGTTCTGAGACAAACACTTTTGGCACAGAAATATATTTTAAGAGCTGGCATCCGTCTTTAAAAACCCATCTTTATCAAAAACTGCTTTGAACATCCCTACATCCTTATATCCGTATAACATCCTTTTATCTTACATATGGCCCTCCATCTCCCCTTTTATCTCTTTGTTTCCTTTGCATGGCTGTGTGCCTCCTCCTTCCTCACACTTTATTTGTCCCTGAGAATTTTTCACATCCCGAGGTGGTTCAAGTCTCTGCAAATCGATATCATCCATTCATGTGGGTGCAGCTCATGCATGATCATGTGAACATGAGCGCTCATACATACGTGCACGGGAGTTGCTGCACATATAATTATAGTGTGTATGTATGACCCACAAGACCGTAAAGAGGTGGATTCAAAATGAGTCGTTATTGCCCAATCAACTGAAGTTGCTTGAAATTTGTCTCAGCATGCTCATGGTGGACACAGGGGAGAATATCAGGAACACCCATATAAATAATAGCCCTGACTAATGCCAGCAGTAAGAACTCAGATCAGATCAGACAGGGCCAGTTAATAGACCCGTAGAGATGCTGAGGATAGAAATGAGGGTAGAGGATGGAGAGAGTCAGTGGAAAAGTGAGAGGGAGGAGACGAAGGAGGAAACTAGCAGAGAAAGCGAGACAGTGAGACTGGCCATTATAAATCATATCCGCTGTTGGCGCCAACCACGTATCCTAGCAACCAGACAGACCCTCCGCCTCTCCTCCATCCCCTTTCCATCTTCTGCTAACAGCTTGGTCACTCTTATTACCCATACTGCACCGGGCCATGCCCCAAAAACTTGGGGCATGACAGAGTGAAGTTTGTGCTTACAGCTAACTGACTAATCTACAGTGGGTCTGTACTAACCTTGTACGAATCAGACCTAATAAGCTGACTCCAGAACAGTTCACTGTGAGCAGAAAATGGGCATACTGATCACACACACACACACACACACACACACACACACACACACACACACACACACACACACACACACACGTCTATTTGGCATAAGTGAAAACGCCTGTGTGGGTTTCTTACTACATATTAAATGTTTTCAGTTCATGTTACTAATTCTCATAGTATATTGTATATACATCACAGTAGGAAAAGCACAGGTGTAAATAATGAAACTAATTAGATTAATGATGACTGATTTCTATTTAGCTGCTTCAGTTTCAGGGTCCTGGTATTGTGCATGCTGACTCACTGTCATGGCTTTCTGGGACACTTGGATAGAACGGAGTAATCACTTGAAATCCAAGCACAGTTTTCTTCAGGCCACCTATGCTTTGGTCATTTTAATAACGTGGGGGACTGTATTTGGTTACTGTACAAACTTCAGTGTTTTTTTTTTTTTTTAAATGTATTCAGGTTGACAAGATAATGACGTAAACATGACTTTAAGACGCAAGTATTTATATCACTGGATAAAAGCCTAAGTCTGCACTGCATGGCATTGTGAACATTTGTGTCATATTTCTACAGATGTCTGCATGCTCCTCCACAGGATGCCTGCTCCCACTACAGTAAAGTACTTACTGAGTTGACGCTACACCTCCAAGGACAATCAGTTAGATTACACAATGAGACAATTTAGACCAAATTGTAATGGATTTGCCTGTTTGTGAAATGTCCTCCTGATTGTCCCAGGAGTGATGAGACTCAACAGACTTTTGTTAAGTCAATTTACTGCCAGACCATGGGTTACTGATTTTATGCATTTGATAAAACGAGAGGAAGAGGATATGCGGTGTAACCTCTAGCTAGCATGACTAGCATTTAGTTGTGAGACTCACTGAGCAGGCCGGCCCCATGCTGCAGCTTTGTGCCGCCGTCTCAGTAAAAAGCTTCACTTAGCTTCTGGTCTCCAGACAGCTACAGCCCTTATACTACTGCAACTCTATGGGCTTGACTACAGCTTCATTGTCTACTGGCTTATGACATTTTGAGTGCTCAGCAGAGTGAACGGGCAGTAACACAGAGAGAAAGAGTGTGTGCATGTATGAGAGTGAAGGAAATGAACCACTCAGGAACCACTCAGCCAGCCCATAGTCCGAGAGTCACCAGAAGTGGGTGGTATGAGAGGAAAATTGTGTTGAGGAATAAAGGACAAAGTACCCAGAGAATGTGTGTGTGTGTGTGTGTGTGTGTGTGTGTGTGTGTGTGTGTGTGTGTGTGTGTGTATATACTAATAGAACACAAGTACGCCACCTTGTGGACTGGTTGGGCTCTCCTCAAATAGTCCAAGACCTGTGAGAGAAAATCACAAATCATTTTTGAGAAAGAGTGGCTGTTTTTCAGTTTTTCACTGTGATTGAAAAGTGATTACATACACAGTGTCTTGCCACCATGTTTATAATGTATGTTGTTTGTAGACTAATTTAAATCTAGGGTTCGTTAGGGGGCTCCCAGTTCCAGAGGTCTTCCAAAAGACACAAATAACTCTAGTCAGCAAACACCGACTAAAGAAATCCTTTCTTGAATGGCGCTCCTGACATGTTCAAGGGTCATACCTCTGTAAATCTCTAAGATTAACTCCTTTTAGGATTTAATGAAATTCACAGTAAGAGTAAAAGTTAGAAAAAATAAAAAGTGAGATAGAAGAAGCGCTATTCCCACAGCAGCAGGATCATACTGTACCACTCAAGTCCTTGAGGATAATGAATAAAATTAACTTTCGTTTTAATCTCCTTCCTTATCTTAAATTATAGTATGAAATGCATGCAGATAAGCAAAGGTTTAATCTATATGCCAGCAATTGAGGTTTTCCTGTCTATTATTAGCCTAGATATTAGTTTAAGAAAAGCCAAAGTCATCTACCTTGGTTTGACATTGCACAAGATGCAAACAGATTTATTTTTCAGCTCTTCCAGGCAATATTTGGAACATTTCTGTTGGTGTATTTCATTCTAATTCTATTTTCACAGCAGCATAAGCCTTAACCAGTTGTTTAGTAAAAACTTATATTTGAAAAAGTATAATACAGTATTTCACAACACAATATGCTTCAAGATAATCAAAAACTAGCCAAAATGTTATATGTAGCCTATGCATAGAAATAGGCCATGTTTAGCTCGTGTGTGAAATGGCATTTACTCAGTAATGTTCAAGAAAAAAAAAAAGTATAAATGCCAAATATATATTTTTTTAAAAGTGACCTTAACAATCATAATTACCATTAATGTTGTAATGTTATTCAGTTCAATTTGGGTCAGTCATGCTAATATGCTAGCCCAACAAATTGGATGAAACTTGAATTTTACACTAATGTTTTCAATGTTGAATTGTTTAATTCATCATATTTATTTACAGATTTAGATGTTAAACTATGTTGTATAATTTGTTATACAATATTAACGTTACCTCTGTTGTAGGAAGCTATTGGAGGAGTCAGCTGCATAACTTATTACTTAATACGGTTTGGCGCAGTGCCTAAACGCCTCTTAACGAATCAAATGTAAAGCACAACTTCGCGAAGTTAGCATAAACTGGATGAAGAGATTTCTCCTAGCAAACTAAAACAAGACCTGTGTTCGGTACCGTTTGCTATATTGTTTTTTACTAGGATGGCGGAGTCATGACCTCAGAGCACGGGGATCACAGGTCGGCAGAGATTCATGCTGCGTTCCAGACACATTTTTTAGCTAGCTACGTCTTCAAGTCACGACTCACAACTTTGTAGCGTTCCAGGCAAAGTCACGACAAACCCTTCTAGCTAGCATTAGCGTTAGCTAGCGGCTACCTACCGTTGACGTTAGCTCGCGCTAGCTGATACTAGCGATTTCTAGTCGGCAACATATTGTGGGCTTAATTTAATAAACATAACCTGTAGTAGTACACAATCGTATGTGTATTGTTCTTTACGTTGCCTATGTATGTCTACTTCTCACAGTTAATCACCGGCATCTGTACAGCATCAAAAGGGTCGACATTGTTGTTTATGTGTGTGTGACGTGAAAACTGTAACTGGGAGTACAACGCACTTTCACGGGTAGAAGGTTGTGAAAATCAGACCACGCTGCTGCCTTCATATGTAGTTGGACATACAAACGTTGAGCCCTCTGAAAGCCATCCAACGAATTGACAAAAAATTCCCCGAGTGCTAAACTGTCAGGAACACTTATAAGTTTACATTAATATTTCTGTTTACCATAATGCATTCGAAAGTATTCAAATGCTGCACAGATGCATACTTGGTAAAATGGTATGTTGTTCTTAGTTGTAATTTTTTACATCTAATTGTAGATTTAATTATTTACTTAATGTCACTGAACGCATCGCAATAAATGCTGACTACTAAGGGCTCTGCCACCATAGACTGTTAATATTTACAGTCTATGCTACGGACTGTCGCGAGCAGAATCACAAACTACCATGCGAAGGATGGCTGAGGAGATACAACCTACCAAGGAACAGTGGTAAGTTTTACTGCTTAAAAACGCTTTAATTTTAAATTGCCTTCATACCGTGGTTGGTTTTGTAAGTTTGCCTGTTGTTTCTCTCTTTGAATGCCGTCTGTTTTGTGATGACAGTAAGTTACCCAACTACAACCAGCTAGTACTGACACCCTCCGGAGTAACGTTAGCTTTCTTTACAAATGTACACTATCTAAACCTCTGTTAAAAGTGTGTAATATTATGTTTCTGTCAGATATCCAAATAACGTTGAAACAATTGAAATCGATCGGTATCTTCTCAGGTAACGTACGTTTTCCATTAGGCAGATAGGTATAAAAAGACCAACTTTTTTTTAATTCGTTGATGAAATCTCCACCTGCCTCTCTGTTCCAAATATTGGTGTAACTGTCTTTTGATGCATTTTGCATGCCGAATTGAGCAATGGCTACTATTTTGTAAGTTCTTAAGTCTTTCTTTATTGATTGCATTCCTTCAGCACTGATAGCAGAATTGTAATCTGGTCAAAGTTCAATGTATAGTTTGCCTTTGCCTGTGTTTGCATGTACTTTACATGTTCTGTCTGCCTGCCTGTGCATGTCTGCTGTCTGAATCACAGCTCCTGGATATCAAGTTGGCTTCCCTCTTGGTGCCCCACTTCTCCTTCTCAGCTGAAAGATGCAGAGGAAAAAATGCTCAAGAGTAAGTGGGCCTTAAAGAGCTGTTGAACCACTGATACAACGTTGGGTGGTTTCCAGTTAAAAGTTTTGGCATTGTCTAAATGCTGAGAGGATTTGGTGTCTGCAATTTCTTTTAATATTTTTGTCTTATAAAAAAGGGTAAAAAATACCAGAACTGGTTGTTGAACAAACCACCTCTCAGTCTAATGAATCTGAAGCAGTAAGGACCCCTCTGTCCCAAACTGCAGGTGTGAAGCTGCCTTTCTCCAGGCAGCACGTCCGGATATCCAACAGCAACTATCTGTGGACCTTGGCTTTTTTCACTCAGCCACCGCCATGCGCTCCTTCCCGGCCCCTTGTCCAGCCCAGGCCCCCTTTGGTTCTGCTGCATGGCTTTGGAGGTGGGGTTGCTCTTTGGGCCCAAAACCTGGACTCTCTCTCCAGCAGTGGACTGGTCTACACTCTAGACCTGCTGGGCTTCGGCAGGAGCAGCCACCCCCAGTTCAGCGCAGACCCTGAGGGGGCTGAGGAGCAGTTTGTGTCGGCCCTGGAGGAGTGGAGGGAGAAGGTGGGACTGGAGGAAATGGTGCTGCTGGGACACAACCTCGGAGGATACCTGTCTGCTGCCTACACACTCAAATACCCACACAGGTGCTTTGGTGTGTTTTATTTAGTGTTTAGTGAAGAACTAGCCACACAGTATCTTCAGAACTCCTTTTTATATTATTTTTGGAATACATGTTATCAAATTCATGCCGAGTGTAAACTTATAGTCCTCAAAGGTCTGTGAAATGATTATGTTCACTGTCTTTTTACATACTTTGTTACAAATGTGGAGATTTGTAATTAAAATCTAACTGTGTGTGTGCACAGGGTAAAACATCTGCTGCTAGTGGAGCCATGGGGGTTCCCAGCACGTCCAGAGAACCCCAACCACAACTCCATCCCAGTGTGGATCAGAGCCATGGGGGCTGTTATGAGCCCCTTCAACCCTCTGGCTGGACTCAGACTGGCTGGGCCTCTAGGTCAAAACACACACACACACACACACACACACACACACGCACATAAACACACATGTATTTTTTACTTCCATTTCATATTCAGTATACTAAATTTGAGGCTTGGCTTGCTAAACATGCCTATACCACCCCATGCCAGTAGTAGTGTACGATTGTTTTGAAATGGTTTTCCACATAAAAAAAGCATTCCTGTAAACCCTTTTGCTTCCTAAAAAAGGATGTTACTACTTGTTTGCCTGGCTCTGCGTTGTCATCGCTTAGATTGTTTTCACTTGACTGAAAAAGATGAACTTGTTGAATCATCATCATTTCTCTATTTCTGTCATCGGCTTTTGAAAGAATTTCTGAAAACTCCCAACTGTTTGGCATCTGCGTGGCACAAAACATGAAATGCAATGCAGAGGTTAGTAGAGGGCTGCTAGTTTTCTTGTCAGTGGTCTGGTTTGTTTGAAGTTATCGTACTGATATCTCTCAGGTCCAATGCTGGTCCAGACAGTCAGGTCAGATTTCAAGCAGAAATACTCTTCCGTGTTTGACGACAACACAGTATCTGACTACATCTACCATCTAAATGCCCAGACACCAAGGTGGGAAACCTTTTAAGCCGATATACTGTACACTGGTACTTTTTTATTTCTCTCCAATATGATTTTTTTTCTCTGTTTCAGTGGAGAAACGGCCTTTAAGAACATGACCATTCCCTATGGTTGGGCTAAGAGGCCCATGCTGGAGAGGATCAACCAAGTGCAGGCTGACATTCCCATTTCTTTCATCTATGGATCACGCTCCAGCATTGACAGTGACTCTGGATACGCGTTAAAGAAAACCAGACCAGATGTGCAAATCATGGTAGGTTCTTTTTAAATGAGTTTTTTTTTTTGTTGCAACTTCTCTTCAAAATGTGGTTTTAAAAAGAAAAATATTCATGTCAGAGTTTACCTGTGAACCATGACAGCTTTATCTCTAAACAGCTGACTCTTTCTGTTCAACTGTGTGTTTGTGTTTGTAAAGGTCATCAGAGGAGCAGGCCATTACGTTTTCGCCGACCAGCCCGATGACTTCAACCAGACGGTCCTTCATATCCTCGCTGGGACGGAGAAGAAAAGCCGAGGTGAGGGAACGAAGCAGTGAGAGCTCCCTCATTCAGACGACTCACAGGAGGGCACATGGTTTAACGAACCCAAACTTATTACACAGCCTCAGCTGTTTAACTGCAAGCCTCTTTATCATGCACTTACTCTTAAGAGAGAACCATAACCGACTGAGGACACTTCACTCGCTATTCGTAAGGCTTGGGGTCAACCTCATGTCAAGTTTTTTTTTTTTTTTTTTTGTAAATAAATGTGACATGCAGTCTTTGTTGCTCACTTAGTTTTTTTTTGTGTCCTCAAGGGGTTTAGAGCAGTCAGTGCTAAATAATCTGAGAAACTATTGGGCAACTCTTCTGTTAAAAAAAGAAAGGGGGGGGAAAAAAAAGGGAAATCATCCCTCAAGGGAATATCTTGTTTTGGGTTGAGGTCTAGGCAAAGTACACAGGATGTTCTTTTTTTGACCCCTTACCCATTTTGTGAGAGATCTGAGGGAGAAGTGTATAGGGCAAAGGGCTGGTGTATTTTCCACGGAACTTGTCAACTTCTCTGGAGACACTGTGACTGAGAGCGGCCAGCAGGTGGCAGCACAGTAGCAGCATAGGCACGTTGTCTCCCCTCTCCTTTGCAGAAGGGTAACAGTGAATCCCATACAAAGTGCCCTCACATGCATATATTGAGTCGAGTGACCTACTCAGGAGACCTGGACAGTGATGCTTTAAGAGCAGCATGACACTCTGCTCTGCTAAAGTCACAACGGCAGTGACAGAATAGGGTCAGAGATGTGTGTTGAACTAAAAATAAACCTGTTTCAAGGGGGTCGACATGAGTTAAACAACTTGGTTATGTACTAGGAAACCTACAATTTTGTGAATATGCAAGTCTGAAAAAATACCTGGAACAAGAAAGCCATAGTTTTAAAGTGCTCATATTATTCTTATTGGCGTTTCCCCTTTCCATTATTGTGTTATATATCTTTTTTTGTGCATGTTATAGGTTTACAAAGTGAAAAAGATCAAAGTCCACCCCAAAGGGACTTACCATCTTCCAGAGAAAACGCTGCTCACAAACTGCTCCAAACAGCTCTGTTGTAGACCAGCCTTTACTTCTGTAACGAACATGCGTCACTTTGTAACACGTTATAATGCTCCCCTAGCTGCTAGCATGGCACGCCCTCATACTCTGCTTCTGACTGGCTAGCAGTACTTACTGCGCATGTGTGACTCCCAACAAAGATGGAACAGAAGTGAGACGTCTCACTCTGTAGCTAAAACAGAGAGCTCAACACACAGGGTGAAAAGAGGAGCTGCAGCAATGTTCACTACAACAAAAATATGGTGTTTTCTGAAAATTAAACCACATTAACCTATTCTGGTACAACCTCTAAATACAATAAGAACCTGAAAATGAGCCTAATATGAGCACTTTAAATGGACATTTGTCTTTGACATGTTGTGGGTTTGTTAGTTGCATTTTTATACTCCTACACTAAACTCATATTTTACCATTTCTATACTGTAATGCATTCTCCTGGCAGAATATGGTACTACAAGTGAAAACGGAAGTCATAATATTAAAATACATACAAGGTCTGTCAAGTGGCTTTATTGCAGTGGACAACATAGTTTCTCTCTTGATTCAGTTGTGCCTACACTTTAAAAGTGTACCTATTTAGAATTGCACTCATAACTCAATAACATTGTCAGACGGAAGGAAATGCACTCAACACATTTGTTAGACATCAAGAATGCATACAATGCCTTTTGGTGATGAACACAAAATGCAAACATAACTTGAGTTTGTTTACAAGAACCCTCAACAAGGCACTTTTTAATACAGTGCCTTTATATTCTAATGAATGTCTCCCACATCTTGATGCAGAAGATGAAAGATGGCAGTTAAGGCTGCAGTTTAGTAAAGTAATGGAGGAGACACTTGATAACCTGGATATATGTTAGTTTATTCTCTGTTACTTCTGTCTGTCTCTGTCATAAACCTGGCCCACCCGAACTGTCTCCTGGCAACAGGGTAGCCACGGAGACAGTCTTTTGGATCTCCACCTGCAGGAAGTGATGCAGTGGTTGGATGGGGTAATTATGGGTTGCTTGTTTTCTTCAAGACGCTGGCTGGCTGCTTGTCAAGGCAGGAACATTCAGCGGGAGCTACATGTGCGCAGCCTCTCTGGGATGGAGATGTGCACGCATAATGTGCCCAGGCCTCTGTCCATATTACTCACTTAATAAGCCTGCAGGCTTATTCGTTATGTCTCTCTGTCAGCGTGACGGGAGCTTTCATACTGGGGTTGGATAGAATTGAAAGCTTGAAGGCCTGAAATAACTGCACATAAAAGGTGTTCGCACACAGAAACACACACTGTTGCTGGCAGCCTATCAGCTCTCAGTTTATCTTTAATCAGTACCACCACATGCAGGTTTGTGCCGCCAAAGCATCAGGAGCTCAGTTTTAACAGCTAACAGTGATATCTCGCTCTGATCTGCAAGACCGAACTGAAACTCACTCATTTTTCTGACTCTTTTTGGGTCCTAACCCATAGTTTTAGTCCTTTACTTGAACACAAATTATGATATAAATGAGCATGGAGTCTTTCTAAAGGCTATCCTGGACCAGCACCACTTTTTTTTGTTGTGCATCATATGAAAGGTATCCATCACCTCAGTGCAGAAGCCCCATAAAAATGCAGTTCTTTTTTTCATGTGACAATCCACTAGTGTAATGAGATGCATGCATCACGCTCTTGTCTAAACCAAACAATTATAGTCCGCTTATGAGTGACTGATGATATTTACAGTCCAGAGATTTATTTATACCCCAGAGTTGGCAGCCAGACTGACATTTTCACAAAAAAAAGAGGACAATATTTTAATTAAGTCAGCAGCACGACTGTGTTGAAAGGAATATCTGTTTACCCAGTTATTTTGCCAGAACTTCCAAAATGCTTAGCCTTTATGCAATGAGAGCACTTCACAGCACCTCACAGCGCTCACATTACACCAAAGGTGCCAAGAGTCTAATGATCACAGGATTTCAATTCTGACTCAGTGCATCAGGAAAAAAGAAAAGTAACAGAACCAGAGCTGGAGTTTGCCAGCTGGTTGGCTATTCTCTACAGACACAGCACAGGAATAAGCATGTCGATGTGATGACTTCTCCTCGCAGAAGGAGTGAAATGGATCCAACGAGGCATTGAGACTTTTACATTGAGACTCATTAGTGACAACACTGGGACTGATGCTGAAGTGCTGCTGATTCATAAAATCCTGTAAAGCGGGTCATTTATTTCCCTTCACTTCAACCATTAATTCTTTAGATCTAAATCTGGTCTTGGAGCGATAGCCTGTCACCAAGCAGATTTCCATGCTTCTTCCAACTGTTTGATTACATTGATTTAAAAATACAGCTGGGCCTTCTTCATTCCCTTATTTATACACATTATTCCATTACCATTAGTATTCCGTGTTGAGATGGCTAATTTATATATACTGAGGCTGTAAACACGGTAAACAGAACTTTAAAAAGAGTACTCCAGTGATCTCCAGTGGCAACTGGAAGTTGGAGGACTTAAGGCCCTGACACACCAACCCGATTATCAGCCGTCGGACAGTCTGGCGAGGTCAGTGACTCGAGTCTGTTCAGTGTGTTCCGTGCCGTTGTCAGTCGGAGGAGCCGTCTGCCTTCATTTGGGCCGATTTGACAGGTTGAATCGGAAGGCGGGCAGTCGGACTCAATGGCCAATCTGATTGGTGGAGCGCTAACCCAGAAATGACGAGCGGGATGAGCCTGACTAACGCCTCTCAAAATCTGACGAAAATCTTTTAAACTGACCTTTGTCGATCTGAAATGAAGACAGATTCAGCAACTGCATGGTCTATTTCTCGCTTAAAATGTTTTCAGAAACACGTTTCAGTGAACTATCTTCGTAAAATATGAGATCGTATTCCGAACGAAGCTGCCATTAGGCTCGGTTGTAAAATCCGGGAGCAGCCAGACCCACGTGACGCGTTCGTCCAATCAGCTGTCGGTTTTCATTTTTTGGGCGACAATACAGATTAGCGCCGCCTGCTGTTATGGAGACGTATTATTCGGCCATCGGGTTGGTGTGTCAGAGCCTTTATAAGAGACCGATTAAAAAAGTGTAAAATCAATTAAGTTCTCCTCTAAACCAAACAGTGACTGTTTATTGTCAACCTCCAGGCTTTTTACCTAATTTGAAAAAAAAGGCCACTGGCTATAATTGTTAATTACTTCAGAAACAAAGAGCTTCCTGCCAGAATTTCTGTCTCACGGTTTAGGAGTCTCGATGGGCTCTTATAAAAACACGCTTCGGTAAAAATCCAAAAGGCTATTCTCATATCTAAGATCGTTAAAAGCAGGTGTACTTTAGAACCCAAAGGACTTGGCTTGCGAGGAAGTCCCCACTGATGTCCTAGAAATAAATAAGACCTCTCTATTGTCAATTCAATTCTCACATTCTTAAAGCTGCAACTTTAAGGCTAACCTGCAGCTCTCTGCCTCTGTGCTGTGCTGCTTTATGATTTCCTGTTTAGCAGAAGTGTTGTGACTGCCTTTTTATACCCAGTGTTTTCCAGCTGGGTCCTGCTTTCTTCACAGTGCCCACCGTTTTTTGTTTTTTTTTTCCATCACATTCTTTTCCTTGCCTTTTCCCTGCTGCTGTCTGCTCCTTCTATTCCAGGTCATATCATTTGAATTTCCATGTTTGAACCTTTTATACCCTCCCTCTCCTGTTTGCCTTTTCCCAGGCTCTCTCTCTCTGTCTCTCTCTCTCTCTCTCTCTGTCTCTCTCTCTTTCTCTCTCTCTCTGTCTCTCTGTCGGTCTGTCTGTCTGTCTCTCTCTCTGTCTCTCCCTCTCTCCCTCTGGCAGTTCTTGGTTTCACATTGTGTGAGATGGGCAAACACAGTTTCAACACTCTGAACAAGCCTACAGTAAAATCAAATGTACACACACACATCAAGAAAGCATCACACACACTTTTCAATGTCAGGTAAGAAAAAAGTCCATCAGAAGGCCAAACAGTGTCTGTACTGAGACCAACTGTGTGTGTGTGAGTGCATGCGTGCTGGTTGGGCATAGTCACAAATAAATAAAGTTTTACAATAATGGAGGTGTGTGTGTGTGTGTGTGTGTGTGTGTGTGTGTGTGTGTGTGTGTGTGTGTGTGTGTGTGTGTGTGTGTGTGTGTGTGTGTGTGTGTGTGTGTGTGTGTGTGTGTGTGTGTGTGTGTGTGTGTTGGGGAGGCTTTGCTCCTCAAAGCAGTTTTATCAGCCGCTCCGTTGACAGGAGTTCAGCCTTAAGATTAAATGTTCCGCTGACAGACACACCCTTCCAGATAAAGACCATAGAATATAAAAAAAGGGACATACATATTTCACATAATTCCCAGGATCCAACTGCAATAATGGTGCAATGATAATAATGATATTACTGCTGTCAGAAAGCACATGTGTTGGATGAAAAAAAGAAGAGCTACTTTAAGAAAAGAGGGCTTTTCAAATGATTAATGTAGCTTTAGGTGCAATTTGGAGGTACTTATGCTTCCACTACTACATTTCAGAGGATTATCTTAGTAGTTTTAATACAAATTTAAGGAAAAGAAAATACTGTTTTGCATCAGTTCAAATGTCAGTTAAGGATTAACTTGAACAAACCTCTACTGTTAATGCGCACTGACATGCCAGAACCAGATAATCTGTCTGCTGCTGTGAGCGTAGTGTCTGTAGATGGTGTTTCCCTGGCTGTCTGCCAGATTAATCCCCTTAATACCACACAGCATCCAATGTAGAAACCACAGAAACGTATCTGGACTCACATAGCTGCCTACACCTTGCCATATGAAACATGTTCAACATATTAGAGAGAGAGATCAGGTGGCAGTGATTTTTCTGTGGGTATACAATTTGATTCCAGCATGTGCCTCGGCTCACACATGACATCCTCTTTCTGACACACTATCCTCAGTGGTCCATTCACTTTTTGAATCGCACATGACAACCTTGTCACCTGCATCGTGTGTGTGTGTGTGTGTGTGTGTGTGTGTGTGTGTGTGTGTGCGCGCCTGTGGGTCACTCACTTAGGTACAGTATAGGCTCATCTGGTCTGATCTGATTTCCTCCCAGCTGGCTGATGTGAAACAGTAGCCCAGATGTTGCAGAGATTACAACTCCCTGCAGTGTTTGTAGGAAAGCTTCGAGACCGTTCAGGAAAATAATCACAATGGGAGAATTTGTCCTGCACACAGGCCCGTTCTGCTCCTCCATAGCGACAATCCCTCTTTTGTTCTGTTTACACATCACAGATGACTGACATTGGCAGGAGGATGGTATATCACTTTACTGATAACACAACATAGGCACTAAAGTGACCTCTGCCTTTATCTCTGGCACTTTATACCCTATAGTATGAACGTTATGCCGGTAGCTAGCAATTATGTGTTAGACTAAATTGAAGGGTCAAATTATGCTCAATTGAGGTCCGACAGTTTTGGGGGCAAAATTCACAAAAAGTAAGCAAAACATATTTTATGTACAAAAAACGTTTAAAACTACGAGGCATTACCTTCCCTGTGTGTAGATGAAGTAAAGGTGCTGCACAGCAAACAATCTAAGGAGATGAAAAACATTTTTCACTGTAAGATTTTCTATTTTATTTTAAAGGGTTACTGGTGGGTTTAAAAAAAAAGAATGGTCAGAATTGAAGCAGCAGAGGAACAGACATCCTGACTTTTAACCCCTGGTACAAGTCAAGTTTGGGAAAATGATGGATCCTACATTTCCCACAAGTCAATAGTGCCTCTTCTTATACCCTATGGATTCTAAATTCCCAACAGCAGAGCCCCATCCATCGGAGACATGCACTAGCCGTAACTAAACTGTAATAGTTTCAGAGTATTCAAAACAATCAAACTGATCAAATATATGTTTATATATTTCAATATTATCTCCCAAAATGTTGTTTGTAAGCTGTCTCCACACTGCCAGGTATGTAGTTATAGTAGTAAATACTAAATCTTTTATCTTTTTTCGTGCCACATTTTAAGATTCAGGATCAGTACTACAAAACCTTATGTAATCTTTTCATTTCTTATATACTCCAAATTCCTATACATATTAACGCAGACATGACCTCAGTGTCCTCAATAGTCCCTATGCAGTAATGTAGTAAATGTTCATTTACTCTCCCAAAAAGACAGATATTTGTAGGCCTGTCACGATAACTAATTTTGCTGGACGATAAATTGTCCCAGAAATTATCGCGATAAACGATAATATTGTCGTTCTGAGAGCATTTTCATCTAATATAATGACAATGGCATAATAATGCAGGTACATCTTTTCAAAGATCAATAAACTTTTATTTCTAAAGAATATTTAACACTGGAACTGGAAGACATTTTAAATATCCACAATAAAAGAACAAAACAACCAAAAACAATAAATAAAATGGACTCTCAGTCTCTTAACAAAAATGCACTGGAATAAAAACCAAACACAAAACGGAAATTTTTCCGGCCGCTATAATTTCCATTTAAAAATGATCAAGCTCATTTTTATTTATCATGCGATTAATTGATTTATTGCATATTGCGACAGGCCTAGATATTTGTAAAAATAAATCACTCCGATTGGCTCATATTTATGAACTGCCAATATGGCTTCACAACAGATTTCATTTTAGTTTTCATTAAATACCTCACCCTACTGTCCCGAAACCTATGAAAGGTGGATTGGTAAAAGAAAATTAAGGTGCGCTTTCACAACTTTCACTCAACAAAAGTCAAGAAACAGACTCCTTTCACATCATTTTATTTTAATAGATCTCTATCATATACATACAGTACAATATGCTCAAGACAGATTTATGGCACATCCATTTTTATTTGACATTTTGCAGTCGCTGGTATTGCTGTGAGGCTACAGTAAAGTGACCATTTGAATGTTACTCAGGTAGATACAGCAGGTGGGTTGACCTCAGTGAGTAAGAATAAGGTTGCTACAGCAAAACGCATGCACTGTCAAGTTATATATTCCACTAGGGGTGGGTCACACATCCAGTTACACAGACCGATACTTGAAGGGGCAGTGGTATGTTCAATTGAAACCCCTTTGTTGTTTTTGTCCTGGAATACGCTACAACAGTGGCTACCGTGATCCTGGACAGCTACAGGATGTACATGGTTTCGGTTACACCTAGAAGTCAGTCTCTTTGAATTTAAAGAGCTGCATTTACTTGTACAATAATTTAGTTTCATTTTAATGTTCTTATCCTGCCATCAAACACATTTCTAGCTCGGGGTTCAACCAAAAACCTTGAATATCCAGTAGGCGTGACGAATAATGGTGTATAAGGATCTAGTATTCAGGGTTCTACTGCAATACAACTTTACTGTCAATACTACAGGTACAGAGTACTGTTAGGAGGTTATTCACATATGTACAAACTCTGCCATGTAACAGCGCAGAGGACTTGACTAGTGAGCGTGCCTTTTCTTTCAGAGTCTGTGGAGACATGTTAGAGATAGAAAAATAAAACAGTGATAGACTACAAAATACTGTGTGCCACCATCATACTTATGTGCTGCTGTCCATTTTCACCCCGTTCTTTGTCCTTACTTGAATGAAAACACAGGCATTAACTCTTTCAGTCAGAATTTAAAAAAAAAAAACAGTACAAATTTAAATCTTTAAAAATAATGGTATTAAAAAAAACAGCATCAAGTACAACAAAAGACGATATGTAACATGATACTAAAACTCATTAGCTTTCCCTTTTATCGGCTTATCAGAGTGATATAGGTGTGCCTGTGGATGTGCACAAAATGTGTACATACAGTGTATATAAGTGTGTAAGAGCAGGGATGTGAGCACCTCCTGTGTCCATTTCCATACTCAATGTCTCTTATTTAAACACACCAGCGGGTTCAAATGTTCCGTTAGTGTCCCGTTTAATCTGCTGAAAGTGCTTCACATACTTGGCATGGCACCCAGTCTCCCATGGAGACTTTTTGTGTCTGTAAATGTGCAAAGTAGGCATTTGGACTTTCTCCCAGTTATCCACCGTTAAGTGCTGAATAATAGGAAACGGCATTAAATGCAAAACATAATGTGAACTCATGAGCCAGTGGTGACATGACTTAAAAACAAAAGCAAGATGATAAGGGATGTATTAGATGAGCACGGAGGAGTGTGGAGGGGCTCTAGATGACCTGGCAGCAGCTGTGTGGGGTGGGAGTACAGAGCAGACCCTCCTTGGGGCTCCGGTGGATGTTGACGGACAGAGTCTTGTCGCTCAGAGGCATCTGCAGAACGCGGTTCTTCATGTTCCTGTGGTTCTCCCTGGCCAGGTCCAGCTCTCCCAGCCTCAGCGTGGCTGTGCAGGGGCCCTCCAGCAGCGGGTCTGCCAGCGCGTCTCCCAGCGAGGGGTGGTGGTGGTACAGGTTCCCCCTGGGTGAGGGGCCACCCAGTAGCGAGACCTTATCCAGGCTACCGGTGGAGCCGCCCATGCACATCCTCCACATGGGATGGTCCTGGGTGTCCCCCGCAACAACGGCACCACTGCTGCCGCCACCTCCCCCTCCTCCTCCACCCCCCGTCAGGTTGTGGAACTGAGAGCTCAGGCACAGGCTCATCAGCTTTAAGCTTTCCACCAGGCCGCTGGCAGCTTTGGCTGTGCCCTTGCCTTGGCACGAACCTGATCCAGGACTGGCACAGCTGGAGGGACTGCCCTGCCCTGACCCCCTTTTCTCTCCATCCTCTTTCCTCCCTTCTCTCTCATCCCCTTGTCCACCTACAGTTGCCGTATCTGGTTTATGGTGACTTTCTGTCTCGTCGTCACTAGTCTCTGAGCTGGAGGTGAAAGCGGCAACCGGTGCCGTTACACCAACAGTGCTAGGTGATGGTATGAGTGTTGGCGGTGATGGTATTCTAGAGTTCAGATTGAGGCTGAGGCTGGGTTTGGGTGGGCCGAATCCACGCAGCTCCCTCCTCTCCTCCTCTTCCTCATCCTCTTTATCCTCCTCGTGAATCTGATTAAGAACTGGAGCGCTCATACGGGACGTCAGCCGATTACCAGAAGAACATGTAGATGATGAGGAAGAGGCTTTGCAACGAAGCACCACCTGAGCAGGTAGTGCAGAAGCGGATAAACCTGTGTCTTCCTTCCCCTCTTCTTCCTCATCCTCCTCCACGCTGAAAAGACTGGGACTACGAGTTTTGCAAGGGCCCACTGAGGTCAGAGAGCCCAGCCTGTGGGGGTTGGAGTGGGGCTTTACCAGGGACCTGAGCCCCCTCTCCTGGTTCTGTCGTGCAGACTGCTGCTGGCTGGATGCTGGGGTGTGGTGCTCCTGCCGCTGGCTGAGGTCCAGCAGAGCTGTTTTGGGCCTGGGGCCTTTATGGAGGCTCTCAGCACTGCGGGCAGGTGACTGTGGCCCCCCGGGGTGGGAGATAGTCGGACCCCCCAAGCCATCACTGACATCCTGGTTAACATCCACTCTGGTGGGCCAGGACTGCCTGTGAAGGGTTAAACACACAGAGAAAACAAGGTTTAGTGGGTTGAACAGAATTAGCAATACTGGTATGTATGTATTTACATTATTTGCTGCAAAAGAAAAGAAAAAGTACAACATTTTGGGAAATATGCTTATTTGCTTTCTTTCCAAGAGTTATATTGAAACCACTCTTGTGTCGTCAAGTAAGGAGCAGGAGTGAGGCCGAGCCTAGCTTAGCATACAGACAGGGGAAACCTGCTTCTGTACTAAATTAAAAACACTGCTACACCACTACAGCTCACCAATGAACACATTGTATTGGCAAAAAATATTTACAGCACATAGTGTAACTCCACCTAATGGAACAAATTGTCAAGTTTACATTCTAATTTAAATATACTATTATACATAATATATTACTATACACATATCATTTAAGATCCATCCCACAATCAACTTCAGAATAATGAATGGCCATATTGCACTGTTCCATAAAACGTGTTCCAGTTTACATAAAATACGTACTGTACATGCTTCAGTTGTGTAAAAGATGGAACCAATGAATGTGCATGATGCAAACACACTTAACCAGATGAGATTGGCAAAGTAATAGCAACTGATTGGCTAATTATAGATCACAGATGGGCAGTCGTGCTTGGTGTATGAGACATGAACCAAAAGAAAGGTAGCATGGTCAGTGTTGCAGACTACAGTGCGGAAAGTTAATATCCTATTATCATATATTTAAATGTTGCCATTTAGTTTGTATGAATAGGTGCGAAACACTAACCAGATATCTAGCTGCTATGCTAAAGAGCCAACCCAACTAACCTGTTTTATAAATATTCTTGAATCTCTTACAATTTCTTTAAATTCCACTTTCTCAAGAAGGGAAATATGAGCTGTTTGTCCTTTACTTCAAGATATTTTTGGCAGTACATCCCTGATAATGTTGCCGATATGCAACCTCTCTTCTATTATCTATGTCTGTCTGTCATTCTCTCCTGAAACAAAACAGGCTCCTTCTCTCCATCTGCTGTCAAACTTGTCTTTTAGAAACTGACAGGACACAGCACTGCAGAGGCAGCACACTGTCCATCTTGAGGAATGTACGTGTGTGTGTGGCTGTGGGTGTGTGTGTGTGTGTGTGTGTGTGTGTGTGTGTGTGTGTACCTGAACTGGGCCTTGCTGGGACTGGGTGATCGCGTCTGGCTGTGCTGCTCCTTCTCTTGCCTCTCCCTTAGCATCCTCTCAGCCAGCAGGTAGTATGTAGCTGTGATGTGGTTGTACTGATTTGACTCCAGAGCCCTGAGAAGATGGAGGGACAAATCAATTTGAATTACAAAACACACACAAGTACACATGCACACACACACCCACATTTCAACAACGCAGATCAGCACCAAACCCAGCTGCATGTTCGTGTGTGTGTGTGTATATGAGATTGAGGGAAACATACTCAGTTATGGTGTCTCGGTCTGTGATGGCTCCCAGCACCATACGCTGGATGATGGAGCCGTGCTCCTCCTCCGACAGGCTGCGATGGGACACCAGAGGGGTGGACAGCTTGGTGGCTGGGGAGGGGTCGACACCTTGAAGCCATTCGTGGGCCCCTATCTCCTCTAGGGTCGCTCGTTTCTTGGGGTCCCGCTGCAGCATACGGGCTATAAGGCTGGAAGGAGGCACAGAGGGGATCAGTATCATGGAGGAACAACAGAAACATCTGGTCACTACTCCAGCTGTGTTTGGATACACACCAATATTCCCATAGTATTTGGGACAATTATTATTATAAGCTGGCATTAGACCGTTTTAAATAAACACCAAGGTTAGCCAAAAAGGTTAATGGTAATATTATTACCCAAACTGTCCGCTGTAAACATCCATCACAGTTTACAGACCGACTTCTGTGGGAACTTTGACCCACTGTACTTGCCGTAGTGAGTTTAAGAATACAGTTTTCCTGTGAAATGTACAACATTTTCATATGCTCACTTACGTTTCACCTCCAAATAAAATGGATTTGATAAACTGGCCTACTGATAGAAATAGCGGCCGCAAAATACCTTCGAAAAAGGATACAAGACCCAAGTTTCAACAAACCAGAAATTATTACAATGGACATGCTGTACCTACACAGCATGTACTGTATATGATTGGATGTTAATATAAGTTGGCTGGTAGCCACACAGCTGATTATTGAACCAGTGATTGTGATGCATGAAGGAAGCAGCTGATGCCAATCAAAAATCTATTAATGGCTATTCAGTGCCTTCTCCCTCCAACAAAAGGGATACGATGCACTTTATTCAATAACATGCTCTTGATGTAATCGACCAATAACTCCGCTGGCATGGCAAACCGTTAAATACAAAGATATTAGATATCAGTACAAAACATCACCTCTGCAGCTGATATCCCACAGCACTGTTATCAGTGTATGCCTTTAAAACCCAGATCAGTCAAACCCCACCTGGGATAATCCTGTAAACAAGCTATCCACCTTTACTATTTGTTTTTGCAGTCCAGCAAGGAGTAGCGTAACTAACTTCACTGGCTGAAACACGCTCACCATATAGGATGAGGTGCTGTTTCTTGAAGACCACATGCATGAGCAACCTGTTTAAGTATCAAACAAACAACACATGAATCAGGACGTGTGCCAATTGTGAAATAATAAAAGTCATGTCCAAAAACAATGTGGTTTCAAAGCTACAGCCATTCAAAATGTATTCAGCACCTATTTTGCCTTGCTCTGCTCTGACGTGTCGTTAAACCCTCACAATGTTAAAAATAGAGGGCCGATTTTAAAGGGTGCATTAGATACACTTAACGCAGCGCTGCATCTCTGGTGGAGCAGACAGACTGCAGCGCCGAGTGAAAGCAGGACAATGAGGAGCAGCAGAAGCGAGGCAGCTCCTCTCTTTTCGTTCACACATCTATAAACATGAAATATGCAGCGCCTGCAGAGTACTCCGTCCATCTGCGCGGGTCTGTGCGCGTGCGTGTTACTCACTCTCGGCATGCATGGGAGATGTGCGGAGGCACTGTGTATTTGCAGTCCATGATCATAGTGAGCGTCTCGCTGTCGTTGGTCTCCTGGAAGGGGGGCTGACCGCAGACCAGCATGAAGAGGATCACCCCCAGACTCCAGATATCTGCAGAGACACAGAGAGAATGGCGTACGTTCATACCAATGACCCTTTTGTGCACATACCGGTAATATGCAAACTAAGTGTGATTTAAAGTAGATGGCCTCAGAAACTAAAAAAGAATAAGGATGACAGACCAAAAAACTATGTCTTTTCTGCTTAGTGACCTAGATATAAAATAACAAGATTTGCCCCCCCCCATCTCAAATAAAGCATGAATCATATTCGATCAGAGGCATTTCCATAAATATGTACTGACTAAGGCCACATCTGTCTAACCAAGGATGAGGCTCTGCACTGCCGCCGGTGTCATGCTCACACACACATGCATGCACCCCTGCACAAACGTGCAGTCCTGGGAAAATGGGTTAACGTGTTCATCCCTCAAAGCTTCAAACAAATGCTTATTTCATGGAACAGTTCTCTTGGTCCGATTATCCGTTTATTTGTTGAAAGGAGCAACTTTTGGCTCCGGGCGTTTGCTGGCGCTCTGGTCAGCGGGATGGCCCACTGACACACATTCTGCAGTGGTACACTGACTACGAGCAGAGAGACAGTGACATAAAAGCATTCAGTGTGTTGACCCCTTTTTTCACAAAGACTTTAACAAAAGTTGCAGGATTGCCAGATTTTGGGCTATATAGCTACATTGTGTAAGAATTTCTCCCATCTAGCGGTGAAATTGTATATGACAACCAACTGAATATTACTTTCTAGTCCCCTCCCATTCCGAGCGAGTTTTAACTCCTACGGTGGCCGAACCCGAAATGAGCTCTTAGCATCTCCATCGTTTACACGCAGCTGTTCTAGCCACTCCAGTATTAACTTTGGTCTGGTTGCTTTGCCTGTCGCGTTGTCGTTTTAATTCTCTTTTTCACTTCCCTGGCGAGTAATCTCCCCCTGGCATTCGTCACGATGCCACTGAGTGTAAAAGGCGGAGGTATGTCCCTCTTTGGCTAATGTATTTTAAAGATGGAGGCGCTACATGGCTGCCGTCATTCGAGCGACTCGCTCGTATGTATTCTGAATGATTCTGAATGGAAGATTCTGCGCTTACGAGAATACTTTGATTAGTTGGTGGAAGTAATTACACATGAATGAGCACATGTTTTTGAACGAACAAACGTTTTTTTTTTTGCTAAGGATCAACTCAAAAAATTACACAATGTAGGTTTAAGTGACGTAATGCAGTCTGTAAGTAAATTTTTTTTTAAAAGTAGCAGTTAAAGCATTTCTTCTTCTTTGCGAGCAGCATGAGTATCAGCAAAAGTCAGTTGATTTACAGTAGCTTTCTTCATTTTTAAAGCTGCATTTATTGATCTTTTTTTGGCCACTTTGGGGCAGCGGTATAAGCTGGAAACACAACACCGACATATGGCCTTTTAAACTAGACACATTCAGCAGACAAAGCCACAAAAGCATTAATTAGGAGATGTGATTCTGGCCAGCTAGTTGCTAATTTTGCTGCTGTCTGCCATTTGGTTCTGGGCAGTAAACGTATGGCGTACGGGTTTATCAAAATCTTAACTACCAGCTGCCTACCGCAACAGTAAAGTTGCAGCCGTAAAACCAAAACAATGAGCTCAAAGATGCTAAAATGCTTCGTAAGGGTGAGGTGAGCTGCAGAGTTGAGTGATAATTCTCTGTGGCGTTGTCACCATGAGCCACCACTTTAACATTACACAACAACATTATCATTTGACTATATAATATTAGTGATTGCAGTGATCACTATTCGATCAAACTGTGTGACTTTTTCCTCTTAAATACATTCTGTTGATGAAGCCTTCTGTGCCAAATATCAGTTCTTCATCTGACTATTAAAACCAGAAATGTTAAATACTTCACTTCCTGCGAAGCAGATAACTTATCGTATCTATTACTACCTTGAACAGACCCTGCAATTATGTACAGTAGCTTGCATCAGTTTGATATATTATTATTATTGTATTTGATATAAGACTTATTCTGCACAAAAAAAGGAGGTAAACTGAGTAAACTAAGTGGGGTTATCCTCCCCAACATCCCCAGTGATATGTCTTCAAATCACTGCAGTTTGCCAGGATATGCTGGAGATTGCAATCTGGTAAATGTGCCCGTTTACTGTGGGTGGTGAGTATTTATTGCTCTGAGGCTGCGAAGGAGCGTCTCGTACTGCTGATGAAGGGAGCAAACGCTGCTGCAGTCCCCACCACCATCCCCCTAGCCAACGTATCCTAGCAACCGTGACCCCGCTCCCTCACTGCTTGCGTCAGCTGTCCGCCAAACTTCCTTCCTCGATAACTTTATTTATAAACCAGATGGCTGACACATCTCTTGATGACGACACCTTTCGCGTCACTGCACGTTAGCATCACTTGAGCTAACGATGCCGGCTACTTATTGGCGACAGCTGGGAGTGTAAACATCCCTTTGTGCTGCCCCGTGTCGCATTTTAACACCTATGGTTTGCGTCCCTGAGATAACCAACAAGCACTTCCTTGTGTCTTAACCCCGAGGCTGAGGGGGGCAAGTTCAGCATCCTGTCCTGCTGATCTTTATGCTACAGGACTTTTTCTACAAAGTCCTCCCACATATTCATTTGGCACAGATATGCATGTGCCCAGGATATGTTCTTTGTAATTGCCATCAGGTAAGTTAATGTTTTTTGAAGTGCAGCTTGTGCTTCTTGAAGAGGAAGCAGAAATCTATATTTAGCCCACACACTGCATAATATCAGAGGGCAAAATGAGGCAGACATCTTTTCATTGCTCTTATTAGTGTTAAACCTGTGATTTCCTTCAAAAACTATTTTGCACAAGAATACATTTCACATATTCTATCCTCAAACTTCCTTTTATTCACACACTGTTTCACACCTTGGGAACTATGACAAGTCTACCCAAGCATGTGAGAGAATGATTTGTTGGTAGAAGCACTTAAAATCTTTCTTTTTTTTCTGCTTTTTTTTTGCAGTTTGTGCCTGCTAATTGGCTCCATCTGTAGGACTGACTACTGGTGCAACATCCCCCACCCGCCCCCCTTCTCTATTTGGTATCACTTTCCAGCTTATATTATTTTCAGCACTTCCTTAAAAAGAGCAACAAACTCCAAACAGGCTCGACCTGACGAGGGACGAGCGAGGACAGCCTCTTTATCTCTGCAAAAAACCGGGCTGGCCGCCACCTGGCACGCCACCTGCAAAACTCAGCACCCTACCGGCTGTCGACAGGTACCTTGGCAGCGGTGTAAATCCAGGCCAGGTTACCTCAAAGCCCCGTAAGTCAGGACTTCTGGCCTCCATTCAGCCTGTTCCACATCAAACTGCACCGATGATAGAATCACGCAATATTACATCCCGGCTGGGTGGATAATCCCCGCAATCAAAACATCATCATCAACTCAGCTGAATGAACAAAAGCGCACAGGCAGTATGAACACTCCAGAGAACAGAACACACACTCAGTGGTGCAGTCTACGGGATACGCAGGTACTTTATACGCCATATACCCACTAGGAAAGGTCAAGAGTTTCCATATACCCCGTCTGTGTTGCGAGTCACTTAGGAACAACAACACAGTTGCTTGACGGTCATTCTCTGTGCAAACATGAAATTAAGTAACGTGAATCACTAAAGTAAATATGAAATGAAAGCCAACTCAAACTACACTCTCATTATATTCTTAAGCCTGCCCCTGAAGCTACTGCAACTTCGGGTGACACTGCAGCAGACAGTTACGTTACAGAAACTACAGAAAATGAGCCAGATGAGGCTGATGCTTTATGCTGTAACGTTACAAAAAATGTATGGGGTTGTCGCCCTGGGACACGGGCGAGAATGTCATCTGAGTCTCAGACAGGCTTTTACAGGACGGTTGACCACACAGATCCAGCTACTCACACGATCTTCCCAAAAAAAAAAGCATTTAAATTACTACACTTCCAATATTTGGGAGCAGCTCATCTGCTTGGCCGCAAAAGAGACTGAGACAGAGAGAAGGCAGACCGAAGAAAATAGCCACTGCGAAATCCACTCAGTCAGAAAAATAGAAAATGCTTCTGTCTTGCTCTGACGCAGTGGCCTCTGGGTAAACAGAAAGACTACTGATGCTTTTTCTCACCCTGTCTCTTTTGCTCTTGTTTCTCTCCGTCCTCCCCCCCCGCCCCCCCTTGAACGCTTCTTTCACCCCTCTGAATCTGCACGCTTCTGTTTCATTTCTTTTCCATTACATTTTTGATTGAATATCTAAGCTGTGGCTCAGCAAGAATTGGTACCACTATCGATGGGAGAGGCGGAGGGTTGGTGGTGCAGCGGCGGTCGGGGTGACGCTGCTTGACAGTGCTGAGGAAACCAATTTCAGCCTGATTTGATATCAGATTTTATTATACACAGACAGGCCATGACTGTCAATGAACGTCAACCACAGACAAAAATAAACTGCAGGTGAAGGTCTGCAATTCTGTGGATAAAGTTGTAGTCTAATTTGCAGGCTGCCTGGTACACTAACAAGATCTGATCTTTGAGCAGATCTCGTCCTTCTATAAGCTGGCTGATAACGCTGCCTAAGTTGTCTGCAGGGCCCATCCAAAGTACTGTAGGCCATTTACAATATATTCAAGGTGTATTCATAGCTGTCAGTAGGTCACATCTGCACAGAGTGTGTGAATGTGAAAGCATCGGTTAACCAGGCTGATAGGCAGTGTGTACCATGTCCTGTTGCTGGCAACGCACGCTGGACTACGGACTGAGACAGTAAAAGCTGTAATAACTATCTAACTTTTGATAAATCAGCATAGATATAGTATCTACGTAGAACTCACTGTCTGCCAGCTCTTTAGACTCACCCACAGCAGGAGCGTCATACTCGTCCCCCAGCAGTATTTCAGGAGCAGAGTAGGCCAATGAGCCACAGGAGGTGTTCAGTGTTTTCCCGGGCTGAAACCGGTTGCTGAAGCCGAAGTCGGTGAGCTTGACGACCCCCTGCTTCTCGAAGAACACCACGTTCTCTGGCTTCAGGTCCCTGTGCACCACGTGCAGCCGGTGACAGTAGGAGATGGCGTGGACAATTTGGGCAAAGTAACATTTGGCCACCTTGGAGAGGAGAGACAGGAATGGTAGCAAGCAATAGTAATGTATCTCGGCAATGCCTTTATGGACTCTTTAAAGCAATAGTTTAACATTTTGTATTTGCTTTCTTGGTGAGAGATGAGAAGATAACTCTGTACATGAAAGCTATTTAAGCGTGTCTCCTTAAAAGGTGCAGTAGGTACGACTTATAAAACTAACTTTCTGTCATATTTGCTGGAACTGACCCAATGTTCCAGTAGAACTACATGAAGCAGGTAATTAAAATATATATATATATGGCTCCTCTGGCACCACCTACAGCCTGTAGTTTTTTGCAAAAATCCACTGCTCCCTGTTCAGATGCACCAATCAGGGCCGGGGGGGTGTCTAACTGTGTGTCAATCACTGCTTATGCACACGCATTCATTCTCCCTTGTGGGGGGAGGGGCTTAGGAGACCGTTTTGGGCTTTAGCAGAAAGGGGGGAGGGACTGAGAAGTTGTCAATGTTCAAATTTTTTAGCTAAGTCCTGGATCTTCACAATCCTACCTACGGCACCTTTAAATGTCTTTGTTTAGGTTGGGAAAAAATTAAGGAATTTCCAATTTCTAAACTACTTCTCTGCAGTATAACATGGACAAATCTTACCAAAGATGCCAACTCTTATTTCAACTTATTTTACCGCAAAACCAACTTCAACCTGCTTATTGACGACCGCATCAAAGCCACAGCTACCATTGCAGAGTTTGAGAACGCCGCGTCCCTTTTTCCCTGCTGAACTTATACTGTTACAGCTTTCAATGTCACACAGTTGTTTCCTGGAGTGTGTAATTGATTAACTTGAAATAATTGGTATGCGCAATGCATTGGTGAGCTTCTAACTACCTTTGAAGTGCCCTTCACTGCATTCCCACAAAATAGTCTCAACTAAAATGAAAAAGAGCTACATCTATTCATTCATCAATTCTGCCCCTAGAGACTTGAACTTCAGTTATTCTTATTCTTTCACAGGAGAATAAATATGGATATGATACTTTATTGATCTCCTTTCTCTTGCTTTATCTCGAGCAACCCCTGGAGATGGTAGCGAGTCCCCATGTCAGGTAGGACAAACTCACCTCTTCAGTGAGGCCTCCGTCGTGCTTCATGATGCAGTCGTACATGTCTCCTCCGTCTCCCAGCTCTAGGATGAGGTAGAGCTTGGTGGCCGTGTCGATGACCTCGTAGAGGCGCACCACGTTGGGGTGCTGCACCATCTTCATGCAGCGCACCTCCTGGAAAAGGTGGCCCCGCGCCACCGGGTCCAGCTTAGTCTTATCTATCACCTTCACTGCTACCTAGAGGAGCAACATAATGTCAAATACAGAACTGATGACATACATCTGTCCCGATCTACAACTATCAGCAGCAGCTTTTGCATACTGTAGAGGTTGTTGACACTTTCCGACTGAATCAGTTAATTGCTGATGTGTAGAGCCGATACTAAAGATGTTGCAATGGTTATCAAACAGAAACATTACAAGTATTTAGTGTTTTGGTCTTCGTCAGGTGGGTAACGCCTCTAGGAACACCATTGAGACCATCATGTGATGCTAAAACATTCACAAAAGCCAAGATCAACACAATACGTTGGCAAATCTATCCACGCATCTCACGTATGAGACATTACTCAAATATCTACAAGTGTTACTCATCACCCTTCTTTGGTATGTCTGTCTCTAAGACACTTACGTTTTGCACTTGCATGTACAGAAATGGGCAAGCGTACCTTTTCCCCAGTGAATACGTGTCGGGCCAGTTTGACTACAGCAAAGTGTCCACGGCCCAGCGTCTTGTCCAGGTCATACAGCCCGGCGATCTTCCCATCGTGATGACGTTTGAGCCCCGCCATCGCTGCTGGTGGACGCGGATGGAGGAGCTGCCTTCTGGTCTCCGGTCAGTTCTCCATCTCCTCCTGCGTAGGCTGAAGTTAGGTGGAATTTGGTTGGGTGGATTTTAGACCAGCTGTAGGTCTCTCGAGGTAGTTTCAGGGATTTGATGATAAGATCCCCTACTGGATGGCACCGGTAAATATTCACAGAGCTTTGTCCTGCTGCGCTGCCAGTGCTCACTTCAATCCCATCTTCTTTTGATCTTAGGGTGAAAATGGTACAAGAGAGAGAGGGAATCAAAATTCACCCATTCATATTGACAATATAACCCTTCAATGAATCTCTACAATGAACTGAGTCACTGCTTCGGAGGAAATCCTGCGTCATGAACCTGTCTGATGAACTGGGATCCTCAAGGCCACATTCTCTGCATGTTAGTGTCTATTTAATAATTGGATGAGTTATAATAGTGGAATCAAAGAGGTCCCTATAATTCATTTGTAACCAAATCAAAACAAAATGAAACTAAGACTCTACAGCTACGCTGTCAGTGTGCCAACATGCTCACAATGACAGTCATGTCACGTTAACATGCTGATGCATTTAATAACAAAATCTGTTATAATTGTGAAATCAAAAAAAGTTTCCAATCTTCATTTACTACAAAACCAAAAAGCTAAATTAAAACTTAAACTAGTAGTCCCAGACCCAGAAGTGTACCACCCAACACATGGCCTGCATCATCAAATATACTGATGACTCCATTTTCTATATGGATAATTGGGGACAATCACTGGCATTGGATAAGAGTAAAGTTTGACTCAGAGTCCTCTTGCATATATACAATTAACTCATGTGTTGATGCGACATTTCTTACTTTAATTAATACACTAACTCTTACAAGGGGTCAGTAACACAGCTTTGATAAAGGGAAAATACAAGAAAGGTAGGTTCAACTAACCAATAGTTGTATTATGATTAATTTGTTTATATTATTTCATTAGTAAATTAATTGTTTAGTGTATGAAATGTCAAAAAAAAGAGTAATAAAACAAGTTCTTAAAACCCCAAGGTGACGCCTTTAAATGTTTTGTTTTGTTAGAGGAACAGTCCAAAACCCAAAGACATTCAATTAACAAAGAAATCCAACAGAGAAAAGCAGAAAAACCTTACATTTGAGAAGCTGGAACCAGAAAATATTTATTTTTTCTTGATTAAAACTATCGCTGACTAATATTCTGTTAATCTACTTATCAGTTATTGACTATTTATTGGACTATATTTAGAATTTCTTCATAATGAATGGGTCATTTGATATGTTCTGCCCCTCAAGGATGACAAAACACTACTATTCTACACTAATTCATCTCACATAATGCCACGCTCACATTTCTGACCCTCCGCTCTGTTCACCAGAATACAGCGTGTTGCTTCACAGCCCTGATTATGAAACAACGCCTCCAGGGGAGGCACGGCATTCCTCCTCCAGGAATCTACCTGCGTGCCAAGAGCACAGAGACAGCAAAACACACACAATGTACAGGCAAAGAGGAACATTCCTGGGTGGTGATCTTTGTCAAGGTGTGTCCCACTCACCTGGATTCACAGAGATAACTGGCAATCAATCAGGCATAACTGTTACCAGGGAACACGCCTATCAACATAACTAGATACAGTAAGATGAAAAAATGAAAACGTCTCTAACCCACATATGTGGTTGCTCAAATGAAACTTTGAAAGACTAAAAAGCTCTTTGGGCTTTTTATGTGATCCTCAGTTTGAGGATTGTACCTGTGAGAAAAGAGTCAGTGAGTCATTGTTCTTATAATAGGAGGATGACATCTCTATCTGTCTCTACTCCGTGGACAGGGACAGGTTAGGTGAGATCAACGTGGGCTGTCGGGTGGTGGTGAGCTGTTGTGTTGGCCTGGGTCAAACCAGGATCTGCTAGTCTAAATCCAGACCTCTTACCTCAAGAGTGTGTTTTTAATCACTTGATTGGTTTAAAGATGCACTTGATGTCCATGTGAACATACAGTACGGCAGTGTACCAGTCATGTACGCTTTGTGGTCGGTTATGTAACTGTTCGAGATGCCAAATCTATTGATTTACAAAGGTAGTAGTGTGCATGTGTGCACCCAAACACACACACACACACACACACACACACATATGAGGTCAAGGACCTGTTATATAAGAGCTGCTCCACTCTCATTGCCCAGATTCAAGATATGAATTGGGGGTTATCAAGTCTCTGGTTAACTGGAATCAGTTTCCTGGTCCAAAATACAACCTTGATTAAGATATTAATGTGTCGAAGTTGTTCAAGTCTGTTTACAAGAAAAGATTTTGACACACTGCAGATGGTAAGCAATTCAAGATGTAATACTGGTACAAAGATCTGGTAGATTAGATTAGTTAAGGACAATAATACAGTGGTACCTAACCGTTTTGGCAAAACACCACTAATACTAATTGTTACCAGTTCAACCGAAGACTTATAGATTTTCTTTTATATATAAATTACAGAGTAAAAACTAAAGATTAGCTTAGAAAAAAAATTATCATTTTAAGTAGCAGAAATGTGTTTTTTTTCCTGCTGTCCTATCCTAATAATCTCATGGCCCCTCAGAATGTACTTGCAAACCCTTGCAGGGATCCCTGTACCCAGGTTGGGAACCACTTCTACTCATATACAATATGACAGAAATATACATCACTGGAGGGAATATTATAGGGACACCACAGGAGTGGTTGTGACATTAGGTGCTATATAAATATGGTTAAGTCCCTATAGAAATAATACAGGAACAATGTAGTGTTTTATTCTGTTGGACTCAGTACTTTTTATTTTCACACACTGAATATAGGCAGCCTTTAAGAATGTCATATGCATAGAACATAACATTTATTTAGTACTGAAAAATACACTACATTATCTTGTCTGTATGGGGTTATTGTAGGACTATAATAAAGATACCTATGAGAGGTCACTGTAAACTACACAGTACACCATCAAGTCCCTAGTTGGATATAATAGAATTATAGTAGCATCATATGTATGATAAATAGTTCACTACTGTCAACTAAGTGGAATATCAAAGGGTCGTTGTGTTCAAGCTGTGCTGACCATTCTACACAGATCAGTTATCACTGCATAGGTGCTACTGTCCATATGGGACCCTTCCAACCCCCCTCTACTGTCAACATGCCTGTTGGCAGCATCCACAATAACATAACAGCGCAGACCAGCCTGCGCCAATAGCACACATATGAGCGCTGTGAAGACACGGACAGCATGCTAACACGCGCTTCGAAGGATACGCATTAAAGAAAAAAGTCCCCTAATATCTAACGGAGCCGAGCTAAACTTGACACATACTACTACAGGGGCACCACACCATCAGCCTGCATGCGCTTCACCAGTCCACTTACCACAGAGGAATCTGAAGCAGCGCCAGCCGTCCTATCTGTTCTCTTTAAAACTGCGGATGTGTGCGGGGCGACGCGCGGTGAGCTGCGTGGTTTAACCGGGCTGAAATCCTCCGGCAGTTTAACACTCGGTACCGACTAACAGAAGACCGGCCAACGATTATTCCAGTGAATCCCTGTGTAAAGTCTGTCTCACTGTCTTCAACTCAACCTCTGTATTTCTCTCCGCCTCTCTTCACTTGCTCTTAATTCAGCTGCGTCAAAAACACTGGTAACAGGATACTACAGGACGTTTGGCTTTCAAAATAAAAGCATGTCCTTTATTAGTTCTAGTGGAATAGTTAAGCTATGAAATACATCTTTTAGTAACGTTTTGAGATGTAAAACGTGATTTTTAATTTGATAGGCATGTGACCTTTTGCTTTGGCTTTCAGCTTCTTTCCTCACTTATTCATACCTTTTGGGAGTTTTAAATAACTTTCTTAACAGAAAATGAACCACTAGGCAGTATGTTTAAATCATTTTGATCTTCAAATACAAAAGCTTTCAACAACTAATCACATTTGATTGGATAAATACACTGTTGAGTTTTATGCTAAATCACAACTTTCTTATAGGAAGAGAAAAGAGAGATATTTAAATATGATATGAAATATATATATAAATAAAATAAAAAAAATAAAAATATATATATATATATATTGGCATACAGCATACCAAGACATGAAGGAACTAACGCAGGAACACAGAAGTCGAACTTGGAATATATTTAGCAATAAGTGAGAACTGCTAAGATAAAGAAATAACTCTAAAACTGTGAATAACAGGCAATGGCCTCAAAGCCTAGGTATTGTTTTTTTTCAAAAACATTAGAAAACATTGACATCGGCTCCAATTTTTATGCTGCCCTACAGGATATAAAATGGGCACTCTTTATGTATTATGATTTTATTTTGAAGGGCAATTGGCCTGTTTTCCGGTGTCATTACTACTGAATGACAGCTCACTCACTGCGCATCCGTAGCTACCATTCATCTCTGACGTCAGAACTACGCTCAGAGAAAAGCGTGTTTGACAGGCCTCATGATAATAACACAGAATGTACTTTATTTATCTTTACCTGACTCATGTTCACATAATTTAAGGAATTTAAACGCAACATAAACTGTGAAATAGATATTAGAATATGGCTCAGTCAGGATACAGAAGAATAATATAGGTAATTATCAGCTGTTATCTTACCTATTGAGTCGGCCCTCCTCGGGCCTCCTTCAACACTCCCCCGCCACATTTCTTGGGCTGTCAGCGAGGAATCCAACGCTTGGTGTGTGGTGGTGGTGGTGAGAGGGAAGGTGTGTTGGCATTAACTCTGTTATGTGACCCTGTTCTCTAATCTGAACTAGCTGGACAATGTTCCAGTGTGTTGTTATGTAATATTTGCAAGCTCCTCTCTGGGATTTGAAGTAGAGCCTGTTTAGCTGGGGACATGATCTCCTACCATGCTAATTCATCTCAGCCAGGACTGGGCTGCAGGCTGCATATGCTCTGTAATAACATCTTTTTTAATGATCATAAGTTACAAGCATAGACTGGTTACAAGTCAAAGCCATTAATGAGTGGTGAGCGACACCAATTCAATTAGAAAAGTATTCATTTTCAATTCATATTCAAGATTTGTTTCTTTTAAGTGAATAAAAAGATAGACAAAGGGGTCAAAATCCACCATTAGCTGTGACTGCCATCTAGTGGATGTTTGAGAAAAGGGTTCTAACACAACAACAATAGAATATGATTTTGTCCAGCGTTTTACTTTATATGAATTTCCCATCCTATTTCAAATCAAACGATTTACACTCATAATTCTACCAGGGCTGTAGTGAAGCAATTCAGATCAAATTAAGTCCTAGGCCAAGACTAGATTAGGAAGAGCAAAGGTCCTAAACACGTCAGTATTTAGGTAAATACAATTGTGTTCAAAATAATAGCAGTCCAACATCACTAACCTCATGAATCAAACTTTTTGGTAAAAGTGATATTTCTACATGGCAAATAATTTACTAGTAAGTGTTGTAGAGTCATAGAAAACCAACAGACCCAACAGTCATGGCATGCATGCTGCTCATTCTGTGTAATTTAATCTGTAATTGAAAGGGGCATGTTCAAAATAATAGCAGTGTTGTGTTCAATAAGTGAGGTGATTGATTCTGTGAAGAAACAGGTGTCAATTATGGCCCATATTTAAGGAAGGAAGGAAGCAAATGTTGTGCATGCTGGTTATAGTGCATTTCACACTGAAATACTCAGCAAAATGGGTCGTTCCAGACATGCGCTGAGGAACAGCGGACTTCGATTAAAAAGTTGATTGGAGAGGGGAAAACATAAAGAAGTGCAGAAAATCATAGGCTGCTCAGCCAAAATGATTTCAAATGCCTTGAAATGACATCCAAAGCCTGAATGACGTGGGAAAAAAATGGTCAACTACCATTTGAATGGATCGAAGAATAGCCAAAATGGCAAAGGCTCAATCAATGATCAGCTCCAGGAAAATCAAAGAAGACTTAAAGTTACCTGTGAGTACTGTTAGGATCAGAAGAAGGCTATGTGAAGCAAAGCTATCAGCTAGAAACCCCCATTGCTGAAAAAAAGACATGTACTGAATAGGTTGACATTTGCCAAAGGACACATTGACTGGCCAAAGGAGAAATGGGGCAACATTCCGTAGATAGATGAGAGCAAAATTGTTCTTTTCGGGTCTAGGGGCCGCAGACCGTTTGTCCGACGACCCCCATGCACTGAATTCAAGCCACAGTACACTGTGAAGACAGTAAAGCATGGTGGTGCAAAAATCATGATATGGGGATGTTTCTCATACTGTGGTGATAGGGCCTATTTATCGCATACCAGGGATCATGGATCAGTTTCAATACATCAAAATACTTGAAGAGGTCATGTTGCCTTATGCTGAAGAGGAAATGCCTTTGAAATGGGTCTTTCAACAAGACAATGACCCAAAACACACCAGTAAGCGAGCAGAGATTGATGTTATGGAGTGGCCAGCCCAATCCCCAGACCTCAATCCCATTGAAAACTTGTGGGGTGACATCAAAAATGCTGTTTCTGAGGCAAAACCCAGTAATGCAGAGGAATTGTGGAATGTAGTTCAATGGTTCTGGGCTGGAATATCTGTTCACAGGTGGCAGAAGTTGGTCAGACTCCATGCAACACAGATGTGAAGCAGTTCTCAGAAACAATGGTTATGCAACTAAATATTAGTGGAGTGATTCAAAGTAAAGCAAACCCTTGAGACATTTTTCAGTTTATACAGTAAATGTTTGAGTTTGTAAAGAAAAGAAAATGTTTAAGATTATAACTCCTTTGCCCATTTCTAAACTACTGTTCCTACGTTTTTAAGTGACTGAATGTCAAGTGGATGCTTTTATAACATCCTTTGGTTTCATGACTGCTGAACCGTGCAACTGAATCAGTGTTGTCTGTATGAGAAGCATGCTACCTCATAAAAACATGTTTGAACAAGAACCACTACAGATATGCACTACACTGCTGGACAAAACAAGACTTCAGACTACATTCAGTCTTCTGCAAACAAGTGGATACATAAATTCTTATACAAATTTTAAATAGGCAGAGGCCACTTCATGGGACCTTTTAATTTGGCCTGAAATGGCTTGTACTACAGCGTTAACTGACATGGTGTGCTACAAAATACAGCCTCCCATCAAGAAATCTTTAGTGCAAATTGCATCATGTGTTCAGCTCAAGAGTACATTCTCCAGCACCCTACACATTATGGTAAGTTGTATGTTTCCATGAAATGTAACACATTGGAAGTTGACATTTACCAGTCCATAAAGTGTATTCATAATAAAAGGACACCAAAGTGGAAACATCTCTAACGGAGCCCTTGCATGTTTTCCCGAGTGGGCAAAGAAGAGAAGACACGGATGAACAATTGAACAGGGGATTTATTTTGTGACAACTGTTCACTTCTTTGCTGCCTCCTTCTGGAGCTTCTTCACCTCATGCTTGATGATCTTGTTCCTCTGCAGGGACAGAAATTATAAGTGCATTAATTAAAGATACTTAACGACTGCTGTAGGATTGCTACATTTTAAACTAATTGAACATTTAAAATGAAGTGGCATTATTATTGTTAAGGCACAATTAAATCAAACTGACATCATTAATTTTAGTTTAGTCAACCATTTGTGAAAAGACTGACACTGATTACATTTGACGGAGCTGTATCCAACGGCAGTACAAGGCCAGCCTCACACAGCAAGGTGGACAATAGTCAGGGTATATTTGAGAGCTGGCCTCACTAAACCAACTATGCTCCCCCATCTCATACAAGTGGAAACCTTATAATTAATAAAAATGATATGAACATCATCAATAAGGAATGAATGAATGAGGCATAGAAATGTACAAAGGACAGTTGTGACATGTGTGCTCAAAATAATGTTTTCCCCTCATTTGTTTGTACTCAACATCCAGGATTAAACATATGTTGTTCTGCTGGCCCACTGGTCTCGCATTAATTAAACCCTGTTTAAATGCGGTGATTTGTGTTGACTGTTGCACTTACCATCCTCTTGGCCTTCATCACCTTGTAGCGGTCAAAGTCAGACATTTGGGCCCTCTGCAAAGATTACAAAGAAGAAAAGGTCAGGGATACAACCAGTTTCCTTAAGAATCGCCTTAGCACACCAGAATTCAGTTTTAGGAAGGAAGGACATGTTCATTGGTGGCGTGAACAGTAGCTGTGCTCCATTTACATTCAACACCCTTCCAATGGTAAAAAGTGTGGTAAGTGGTAAAAGTGTGTTAAACAATCCAGAGTTGCCTACAGCTGTTGAGGGGGATGTGGGCCGTCTCCTCAATACAAGTACTGCCCCATCAATAGAAACCGATTTATGAAATACAACCTTAACGTTCAGAAGTATTTCACACCGGATGGGTCATATGTTTACACCATCAATTACTATCTAAATGATCACAAACAAGACAACATCCGGATCTGTCATGCTCAACTCAGTCGTTAACAGTGATCTATCAAACATTCTTTATGGTAAATAAAGAAGCACTAAGGTGATGTATACAAGCTGGATGAAGATTTTACACTAACTACTGGATTAAAATTAGTTTGCAATTTAAAATTGACCAGTTTCCCGGAGGGTGCCCTGCAGTCGAAGGTTTACCATGTTGGTACACATGGCGTTTTGCCTTGACGCATGTTGGTTGACGTGGCGATGAAATTAATCCATTAGGCACTAGCTACCACTGCACCGGTCAGGTTTTGGATTGTCCTAACCGGCACACCATCTAAACATATTTGTATACTGAATACCACCCAGCTGCTCAGACAACTCCCTCGGGTGAGATGGGAGCCCATGTCTTCAATTAACCATTAGCAACTACCTAGGCTATAAGAGTCATGTAAATTAAACATTTCAAGTGTAAAGCAACTTAAAAAAAAAAAAAATTAAAATGTATACCCATGTCTCCCAAGTAATAAACTGGCAAAATTACACCTACAGTTTACTGCATTCACATCCAAATTAACAGTAAAACCCAATATGGATAAAAAAAAACTATACTGCCACATTTTAGAAATGTTAACACCTCTTAACAATAATCTATGCTATAGAAGCCAAGCCAAGAAATCCAACAGCAGGACAATTAAACTGCTACTCCTGAGATAATGTGACTGTAATGTATATATTTATCAAACATTGTAAGATCTCCAGAAACTGAAATATAGCCTTTACCTTCTGTCTTGCCTCGATCTTCTTGGCCCAGCTGCTTTGTGCCCACTTCTGATTGACCTCGGCCTTTTCCCAGGCTCTCCTCACAAACTTCTGGCGGGCACTGTAAACCATTACATACAGTCAGTACTCATTCTAGAGGAATCATTAAGGTTTCATTACATGTAACCACTTTACAGTAACCCCCCCCAAAAAAAAAAACCGAATCATGATGTTGGCCTTCTAAGGCCCTTCAAAGTTGGCCATGTGTAAGGTGATGTGATGACAGTTAACTGGACAGTTAATACAAGACATATTGAAATCCAGGTGGTCACACTGGATGCACTTATGTGCATATTTGCAGTACAGCGTGGACACAAATATTAATTTTGGTAAGCTGGGCTGTCTGTATTAATGACAGAAAATATCAAAAAATGTTTTAAAACAGATTAATGCATGTAGCCTGGTAGAACTTGGTAAGTACATCATGGGTGGTTGTCTTTATATAAAAAAAGACAAATCTTTACTGCAATATGCATTTGTTCCACTTTATAAAAACACTAAATATCTGAGTAAAACACAGACATATTTGCAATTAAACATCCTTAGGTATGTTCATTTGGACTAGAATCAAACTTGCAATCAAATCTTCCACAGTCATTTTACTATTAAGAATCTGACCAGCATTTCCATTTACCTGTGAGGGACTTTGATGACGTAGTCTGTAAGCTGCATGCACTTGAAGGGCATGGATTGCCTCTTCACGCCTGTGCAGGGACCATCAACAAGAGCCTAAAAAGCACAGCATGTGAAAAAATGTAAATCAACAAGGCGAAAGGTGAGGCCAAAACACTGATCAATCCACTGTCCTACAGAACACTCACCCTATTTTGGTCGATGACATCTACGATGGCCACCAGCTTGCCAGCATGGGGTCCGAAAGAGATGTAGGCAACACGGCCGATCTCAACGAAGCGTTTAAACACCTGAGAAGACAGAGAGCTGCACATCAGAAAGGCCTAACATTGAAAAGGAGTCTGTCTGTATTGTACGTGGACAGTTGGGTACAGTACAGTTTTAGCCAACTAAATATAAGTGTACACACAAACTATTTCTGCGACAACCCAACAGGTAAGTTTGGAGGCTGAGGAACTAACGTTAACTTTATCCGACTTAAAGCATTGCAGCATTGCAATGTACAGCAGCAGCTGATAACATTCGACTAGCTAACGTTTCTGCTACGTGTGTGCCGTAGGACAATATTGAGCAGAATGTATAAAGCGTTTTTAAATTGAAAAACGCCGTATGCGCAGGATAAAAGCCTTTGTTCTGCGGACAAAACAAGTGAAATGTGTTCGCTTAACCGAGCAGTTCTCGGCCTTCTTAGCCTGATGGACCACGTTGTAGTGCGGGCAGTAGCCGACATCTTACAAAGCGTTAAAACTTAAAATAAACCTGCATGCCCATATCAAACACTTAACAAATATGCGTATGAGTGTGTTAGAAATACACATGACTCTTGTTGTTCCAGAACAATGACATATATAACAAGAAATTCGACATTGAAATGCTAAAACTCTTATGGCGAGCTCACCATGATGGCAGTCCGGGAGCAGAAAGGACGTTACAGCTTCCGCCTGGCGCACATACGGCTTCCGCTTATACAGTACGCATGCGCAGTCAGTCTTGGTTTTATATTGTTACATGAGCATCCTAATAAAGCTACTCATTGTTAAAATGATATAATATTTGAAAAGCGTTCGACAAAGTAAGCTTAATATGACGCAAAACTGTAAAATATGCACTGGGCCGCCAGGTCAAAACGTCTGCGTCACAATCTTTGTTGCCTTCACAGACACTATGCAATATCGATATTATTCTAGTAGAATCAACCCAACACATAAACAGCTTAAGTGGTGGTTGTAAACACAACGAAGAAAGCCACGATTTACACAAAAGTGTTGTTTTGGAAATGGAGAGTGATATTTAGGTTTTGCATTTAAAATAGTGAAATGGGGGACGTACGACTTCTTCCTTTTACTCCTCCTTTGCATGTAGCATCTTTATAATGCTGATTTTGTAAAAAACATACCGACAATTATCGGTACGACAGAGCTCCTGTTTGTAATATACCCCGGTACTGCCCATAGTTCCTGTCCAAGGGAATTTGAGACCAACGTATTACTAGCGTTGGTATACGTGTGCAACATTTGATGCGCACTTGAATGCAGCACAGGACTAGGGAGTGAACGTTGCCGTTGTTGTCATATTTCCGTGAGGAGAGCAAAGGTTTCAGTCGACTCCCTAGCTAAGGTAACTATAGCCTACTATTATTTTAGTTTGTTTGATGTGGATTGTTCTCACGCTTTCGATAAATCTATTTCAGTGCTAAGTAGGCTAATTGCGATTAAAACAGTTTGCAACAATAACGTTGATTATGGAAAACAACAAGGGCTAGTTTAATACTGTTTTGTGCCTTTTGCGTAGTTTACTAAACATTGTTTTCAAATTTAACATTCTAAAATTTGATTATTGTTATAGTTTCACGTTTGGGATGAAAGATCGAAGAAGAAATGCAAGGGCAAATATGTTTCTGATGATTCCTTGTGACGCAGCTGGTGTTGACGAACTGACCGAAGAGTCGGTTAATTATCCCGACTCCTGTCACTGAACCGAGAGAATCGAGTGCCATACCATATCTTGGTAGTTATGTTAAGTTAAATGTTAGAGAAGTGAATGTTGCTACATGGTAGATTGTCACGAGGAGACCGCGCACCAGGCTACCGAATGTAACCGTGGCCAGTGCGTGAGTCTAGTGTCGGTCAGTATGAGTGTGTAAATAGTATGTCGAGAGCGAATGTAACCGCAAGAGTCTTCGAGGTCACGCGAACCGGTGACCGAATCTATTAACTCTGTAGGCCAACCAACGACCGTCCGGTTGAACCGACTCGCGTAAAAGAGTCGGTTGTCCCATCACTAGACGCAGCATGCGTATCTCAGCGTAGGCTATGTTTTATGATGATGATAATAAGGCTAATATAATAATAATAATAATAATAATAATGTTATTTTTGTATATCACGAGATATTCCTATAATTCCTATTTATACAACTTTTATTTAATTTGTTTATTTAAAACATAAAAAATGGGATTATAGGCTACGGAAATCCAGAAATATATTATTTTACAAATATTCACACAAAAAACTGGCCTAATTATTTATTTCGTAATTAAGTCTGTATATTTTGCAAATATTTTGTGTTTATAAATAAATAAGTGTATATTGTATTTCTATTCAAATGTATGTGGCAAAGTTTAGTTGCTTTCTGTTGATAAGGTTTTAATTGTTTTGTCTTTTGTCAATAAAATAAAAAGAGTCCAGAATCTGTGCTATTATTCCATTTTAGTATTAGTACATTCAGTTCTTGAGTAAGGGTTTATTTTTCTACCACTACGTTTAACAAAACTAATTTTGTTTTCTAGGTGACAGAGAGCCAGAATGGCGGATGGTTCAGTGATCTTCATGTAAGAACCAGTTTTCTGTTTTGGGAGGTTTAAAAGAGCAATGAATGACATAAGGAAGACAAGTACATCTTAATAATTGTATAGCCTTTGTTGAAAAAAAAATAAATATATATATATATATATATGCTATCAAACTTGAGCAGGAACCCCAATACAGTGGGGGTGGATGAAAGTTTGTTTGTGCTGCTTAAATAAGTCAGCTTTATTTATATAGTTTTAATCCCACAGAATACACTTCGACACAGGAGTGAAAACTCATTTAAGGACACCATACGCATATTATGTAAAAACAGTGACTGAAGACTGAGCAAACATTGGCAGTGTCTCCTGGAGGATGGATACCAGAATCAGAGATTTATGAATGAGTACAGACAGGAGGCAGGAAGGGGAGAGAATAATAGACAGATAAGCTAACAAGATGGCCGATGGATTCAGTGAAGAGGAACATCCCTAAAAAAAAGAGAGAGTAAGAGAGACCGAGGCATACAAACGGAAAGTGTGGTGCTGTGATTTTCAGAAAGTTAAGGAGAATTCTTGTGATGTGAAATGTAATTTACTCTGGCAAAAAGTGCTGTTTATTGACTGAGACCAACACTCTGGAAGGTTAATGTTAAGGTACAGGAGTGCCGAGTCACCATATGAATAAATAACAAACTTGGGGTGAAAAGATGAGTTTTAGATATAAAGTTTTTAACTGCGTCAGACTGTCTGATGTCAGCGGGGGGATTATCCTAAGCCAAGGCACCAGTTTGCCTTTTTTATATGTAGGCTATATTTTTTCCTGTGGTCATCATCACTACAGTATATTCTTCCTGAAGTGCTTCAGTGAATACTGCTGTCAATATCAGCTCTTCCTTCAGCTCTGTTGTTGTAAACTCACTCGAGGTACAAACTGTGGGGTGATTGCGCTTTTGCAGTTGCTGCCCCGAGACTTTGGAACAGGTTTCCTGACATTCGCACTATTACAGACGTATCTTATTTTTTTAATCTAACCTCAAAACGTATTTATTTAGAATGGATTTAATACATAGTGGGTTAGGGTTAGTGCTGTGACATTTTCCTTCCTCCTGCTTTTATGTATTATTTTCAGATTGGATCTGTATGTTATGTTTTTATTCTTGGTCACTGATGTAAAGCACTTTGGATACCTGCTGGTTGCTGTAAAGGGCTATTAAAAATAAATGTTGAGTGATTGACTTTTCTACCTTTTCAGGTCAGCAGACGATCTGCAGTTGCCTATGCTTGAGCGAATCAGCAGAGAAAGAGGTAGACTACACACATGACTGCCTCACACATCATAAAACTTTGCTATGATAAATACTCTCCATTTTTAATCCTGTGTATGTGTTGCAGAACCCCAAAAAATGGTGTCAGACTTTGTGTCCAAGAATAAACACAAGACGGTATCCTTAATCAATCCAAGTGGTGCCAAATTGACGATAGGAGACCTGGAAGACACCATGTACAGAGGGAAATATGACGAGGTGAACGGGTGGGGAAAATTCTACCTTCCTGAGAAAGTAAGCATGCAGGTTATAGGTGTAGTGGAGGGAACCTCGTGCCCGTGTGACGAGCTCGTTCTGATGATCTGCTGCGAGGACGCACAGGTGTATGCCTACGATGGAGAGGAAGAGGAGCTGCATTTGGTGGCTTCAAGTCTGGATCAGCTACTTCACGCGGGAATAGAGTATCCAGCGTCTAAGAGCTATTATAAAGGAGAGGCCTTCAAAGATATGGTGAGCAGTTACAGTTACGCTGCTGGGAACAAACAGGGCTGTGTGATTGTTGAAACTGAGGATTGATCACCTGTGAGCACTGATAACATGTTTGATATTGTCTGTTGTGTGTAGACCGAGGAGGACTGGGCAGAGGTGAGGAAGAGCGATGTGGGGAGGAGGCTGGATGAAGAGCATCATGAACTGGTGATGTCAAAAAAGTCTGAACTCCTGAAGAATCTCAAATCCACCAAACACACCACAGGTTGGTCTTTTAGTCTTTGCTGCAGGGTGAAGATTAAGGTCACACCTTTAATTTCTTTGTCACACTCATTTATTTCTTTAGCAATCTAATATGCCGTCTAATTTCTCTCCCCATCTCTCTCTCTCTCTCTCTCTCTCTCTCTCTCTCTTCCTGTCCCCTCTTAGGAGTCTGCAGCTGATGCTTTTTGGTTTTTGTACTGTTTGCACAAGTACATACATACACTATATAATTTGTTCCGTGGTTCTTTTAATAATAGCCTGATCTAGTGTATCTGTTTTAATCAAATAATGACTCAGTGGTATTCAGTCTAAGCACGATTGATGATGAATCATACAGACTGATGACCAGTTCAAGGTAAAAACCTAAATTAATTAGTGTTGAATGCAGTTTATTTAATGCACGCAATAAGGGGTCAAGGTCAAAGGTTTTCATTTTGAAAATGATGTGAGTTATGAGTTATGTTATGCTATGGCCTTCACCAGATCTCAATCCAATATTTACCATGCAATATTTAACAGATTGCTTGCGAGACAAATATTTGTTATTGTGATACATTCTCTTGTGTTACTAGGGGTGTAAGAAAAAATCGATACACTTGAGTATCGCAATATTTTATTTAGCAATACTATATTGATTTTCAAAAACGCAATATCGATTTTTTTTTTTTCATGTAAGACAGTGGTTCATGTTTATGTTGTGTTTAACCCCCTACCGCTAGATGGCTATGCTGAGACGCACCACTAGTGTCCTTGCCTAGCAGTGCCTGACTTTTTGCTAGAAGCTAACAATGTAGCTATGGCTGAACTTTGGCCTACTTTAACATATAAAAATTTGCTCACTAAGAACCACAATCCCAAACTGGCCGTTTGGTTTTCTGTGTACTGAATTGTTTACCTAAAGTAAACTTCTTTGACTTTTATGCACATCATGTCTTTTTTTAAATTTCTAAATTATAATCCCAATATATCGCCTTACGCACAGTATCGTAATTTCTATCACAATATATTGAATCATGACCACATGTATCGTGATACGTATCGTATCGCCAGATTCTTGCCAATACACAGCCCTGTGTGTTACGTAGTGTTTTGTTATATTACTTTCGATTGTTTGGCACAACCTTCAAGTCCCATCCTCCTCCACCTTTTGAGAACCTTTTGCTTATGTTAAAAATAAACACTGTGTTAATAATTCTTGATTTTCCCCGGTACCATCAAAGGGCACATGACACTGACACATGTCAGGTGCCAGGCGTTTAACCTCTTTGAAAAAGAGAAAAGCCCCCTTGTAGATCATGTGGGAATTTGTCAGGAATTTCCCTATGGCAACTGTGCAGAAGCTGAAAGTGTGAGCAACTTGCTTACAAATGTTGAAGAAGTTAGAGAGCAAGCAGCCCCCCCCGTCATCTGAGACGTACCCAGAGGAGAACAGGAAGAGAGCTGAAGGGAGTGTCAGGAAAGAGCTTGAAGGTTTTGTGCGCACGGAGAGATTTAAATGGAAAGGTCAATTCTACACCCCACAAGGAACTTGATCTTAAAAAAGGGGAAACAATTGAATATGAAATATTGATGAGTACAATAACATGGGATCATAAACTTTAAAATGAAACGGACGTCACTGTAAACCTCTGGGAACTGAAATCCCTACTTTTGTGTGGACGTGGAATTCATGTGATCAGAGCTGTCAATATATCATGCTTTAGCATTGCAAATGATTAATGCTCCAGCTACTACTGTAACAATAAAGATACCAATGCATTCATGGCAAAAATTGTAATCCACATGTATGTCAGCTGTTTGAATAAATAAAAGATGCTAAAGTTGATCAATCAATCAATTTAGTTTGTCACATGAATAGGATATACTCTACAGTATGATGTATTGATCACGTCATTCACAATAAAATGACAGTGATGTGAAGTCACATTCATAATTTGCCAGTATATAGAGAGGGTATAATTAAATTAACCAGGAAGTATCTTAAACAGGAGAAGCCTGATGGAAACGGTTCACCTTTAACAATAAGCTTCAGGACACCATCAAAAAATATCCTTCATACATCAATGACCGCAGTACGAACAGTTTTTAAGTTTTAAGAACAAGGTACTGAGATCTAAGTGTGGACCAAACATGCAAGTTAAAGATTTGTTTTAAACCAATCTATCACCTCATCTAGTGATGTAGATCTGCGCCTATTTCTATATCTCAAGCTGCTTGAGGTTCATCGAAAAAGTACCCAAGTCTTTTTCCCAAACACATTTAAGGGTTGCAGCAGTTTAATATCATTATTTAATATATTTAGATACTCCATGTCAGTCACTAGCCTAATACTGGAGGCTTCATTTATTTAAAATGGTTCTCCATGTACTATGAAGGTGAGACATAGGGGAAACATGTTTAGATGACGTACAGGCAGTGTAACAGAGGGAGAGGAGCTGAGACTGACTGTTCTGTATTGTACGATGGAGTGAGAGAAAAAGTCATCATTACAATATTTGAACATTTTAGTTCAAAAATCCAGCCAGTTCTAGCTAAACCACCATTTTCTCATCACACTCCGAATTAAATCCGACTTTACACAAATGAGTGTGCAGTGAGAAGAGATATATTACAAAAGAGAGAGAGAAACACAAAGGACAATAACTAGGATAATAGGATAGGATAATAAGAGTGGTAAATATATCACAGCACTAGTTTATGGCACATGACACTTTTCAAAAAGACTCTAAGAAAATGCTTTTCCTTTGTTGAAACTTGAAATGAATCTACAGTATATATATTATTTTTTTTTTCCAACTTTGCTTTCAACAATAAAAGTATGAACCACTGAACTGCAAAATATGTTTATTCTCTTCAGGGAGGCTGAAATGAACACTGACAAACCACACGATGTGAGGACATTGGTTTTAGACTGAATTGTGTGACCAACTTCAACACTTGAAAGGAGTTCACATGGAAAAGATGCATCAGGACACCACACATAATAGCAAAACTGGGACCAACAAAGCATATTTTGGCACGTCTACATATTTAGTTTGTTTCCAAAACACAAAAACATGTTTTCGAGAAAGGTCAAGCCACCATACTGAGTTTCAATCAGTAAAGATGTACAGTAAAGCAGAATTCAAAAGTTTCTTTCTTAGTATCTATGGATAAGTTAGGTCTTACTGCATAGGCAGGGTGTTCCATTTTTGCTTTCAGTTTAGTTCCGCAATAGAGGTCGCACTTAACACAAAAACATCCTGTCTCCTGCGCAAGACAATCTTATCTAGCGTCCAACATAATGTTCCTATGTTTTTCTCTGGCACTCCCTCTACAGTAACATAATTACAAAGACTTCCGTCTCTGTCCTGTAGCAAAGCAGTACTCTGATATTCCAGTAGAACAAACTGACCTTCAAGATCTCTCTCACTATTTCTGTTAGTGGATCACTCTTTGGTTATACATTACATCATGGAAGCAACTAAGGAGTGGTAGTTTGAATCAGGGGGCAGGGCTTCATTTCATTCTTTCTGTTTTATTTTCTTGTGATCTACAATGGTGAGTAGCTGCTTTTAAGTGCTTTCCTTTGCCTATATTTTATATCATTATGATTACATTCTACATTCATAACTTCATTGGTGTTGTGTTGTGAAATGTGTAACTACTGTAATGTGTTGTGTTTTATTTCGGATGGCATCAGGCTGCTGCACAGCAGAAGTGAGTCAGCTGATTTACTCAACCACAGCTTGTTATTGCTGCTTTCTGCTTTTGAATCTCTAATCTTTAATCTATCTCTAATTCTTGATGTTTATTATTTTAGAGAAGAATATCTGAAGCAAGAGCCATTCAGAAAGAATGCTTTTCTGATCATCAATAAAATTGTGAAGCTGAATTCAGAACATGCTAACACACCATTAGTGGATGAGGTACTGTATGTCTGATGGGGACTGTTATAACTTTTGAAATGTTCCAGTTTTGGACACAATGCATTGCACGGCCCTGTCATAGTGTGCTTGGTACACCTGATTCTTCGCAGTTACACATAACACAGAATGTGTTTTGACTTTACAGATTCTTCATAGCATTTTCTTTTTGGGAAAGCTCAACAAGCCACCATTTTCCCCAGAAGATATTCTGAGTGATGATGAAGACTTGCTTAAGGATTTGAAGGACCACTACCCTCAGCCTTTTGAACTCTATTCCTCTCAACTACCCAGGCGGAGTCCATTTTCATGTGTGCTGGACATGGTAAGACACACAATTCATCTTGGTGTTGTTACTATTTATTGATAACCTTAAACATAATACCTAAAACATAATAACATAACATTTGTGATTGCTTGCAGATTGTGTACCTAACAAATCAGACTCATCAAGGGGAAAGACAAGAACAAGAGATTGAAAACAAAATAATAGAAAAGCTGCGCCAGCTCATCAGTGAACTAGAGCTTGGTAAAAACGAGCCCCTGGTCTCCTCCACCATCTGTGTCTCTCACAGCACCGAGACCCCAAATGCAGACAGGTACTACGGAGTCTCCATGTCCACTTCTGGCCGTAATCCTGGGAAAATCCTGATTGCTGCATCCTGTTTTAGCAGCTGGGACAGTTATGTAGCTGGTGCAGTGATGACCTACTATCCAAATAAGGTCAAGAGGGAATATTTTGATGGAACCATCATACTTCCGGAGCAGCATGTCAGGTGCCAGGCGTTTAACCTCTTTAAAGAAGGAGACAAGCCACCTTGTAGATCATGCGGGAATTTGTTTGGTTTGACAACAAATGAAAAAAAGGAATGGCCCTATGGCAACTGTGCAGAAGCTGAAAGTGTGAGCAACTTGCTCGCAAATGTGGTAGAAATTAAAGATCAAGCCCGACCAAAAGCTAAGACATGCACAGAGGAGAACAGGAAGAGAGCTGAAGAGAATGTCAGGAAAGAGCTTGAAGGTTTTGTGCGCACGGAGAGATTTAAATGGAAAGGTCAATTCTACACCCCACAAGGAACTTGATCTTAAAAAAGGGGAAACATTAATTGGTATTAAATATTGATAAGTACAATTCTCATGGTCCTTTCTTATAAAGTGACTAGATCTCTTTTGATATGATTCTTTATCAGTAAAAACTTCACTGTTAACCTCTGAGAACTGAAATTACTTCTTATATGGACATGAAAATCATGTGATCAGAGCTGTCAGATAGCATGCTTTATCGTGGCAAAGTATTAATGCTCCAGCTGCTTCTGTAACAATAAAGATATCAGTGCATTCATGGCACGAATTGTAAACAAACATTTTTGTTTAAATGAACCATGCAGAAGATGCAAAGTTGCTAAATGTATCGTTCACAATAAAATGATGGTGATGAAAAATTAGGTTCATTCATTTGTTTTGATTTGATCTCCTGCAACCTCATTTAAAGAAGTAAATCACACCTTTAACAATAAGCTTCAGGGCACCATCAAGGACCACAGTATACGTTTTTAACTTAAAGCTACATTGTGTAAGAATTTCTTCCCCAAAGCGGTGAAATTGTATATGACAACCAACTGAATATTACTTTCTAGCTCTCTCCACCGTTTACACGCAGCTGTTCTAGCCACTCCAGTATTAACTTTGGTCTGGTTGCTTTGCGTTGTCGTTTTAATTCTCTTTTTCGCTTCCCTGGCGAGTAATCTCCCCCTGGCATTCGTCACGGTGCTAATAGGTGTAAGAGGGCGAAATGCGGAGGTATGTCCCTCTTTGGCTAATGTATTTTAAAGATGGAGGCGCTACATGGCTGCCGTCATTCGAGCGAGTTGCTCGTATGTATTCTGAATGATTCTGAATGTCAGATTCTGCGCTTACGAGAATACTTTGATTAGTTGGTGGAAGTAATTACACATGAATGAGCACATATTTGTGAAAGAAGAAAGGGGTTTTTGCTAAGAATCAACTCAAAAAAGGACACAATGTAGATTTAAAGGATGTTGAGGACTGTGTGACACACATAGACGCTGTGGTTCCTTCAGTACAGACAGCTGCTTCATCAGCTCCACCGTCAGCAGCAGCTTCTGGAGTGACCGCTGTACACCTCTTGTTTCCTAACGTTTGCTTAGTCTACTTCCAGATTAGTCAACGTTATGATTTCACTAAGCAGGGGCGGGGCTAAAAGGGAGGGCAAGGGGTGAAAATGTTTATTGTTTTCGGTCATACAATTTGTTTAAAATGAAAACAAGTGAAATTAATAATGAATATGATGTTGCATGCGTTGCTCCTGGCATTTTGTTTCTGTTCCTAAACAGTGCTATAGGGGAAGATCCAGATGCTGCAGGAAAGTATGAGGAATTGAGAGGTCCTGAAACTGTGAAGGCCAGCCATTATCAACCACCTGTACTAGACTGTAGCTTTAATGAAGATCCAGATGTGACGGAGACCAAGTGGCAGAGCTTGGTGAACCATGTTCTGGACATCCATGAACACAGCACTCCTGCATTTCTCTGCTGTGCACATCCACCTCTGGTGGGAGAGAACACGGAGAAGCACTGCATTTCATTTTCTTAGTACCTGTAATGTAATCTAATCTAATGGAACAAGGAGTATCTGGAACCAGGTACAACATAAGTGTACCGTGTGGGACTGAAAAAGATCAGACGTCTGCAGCGCGCTGGTGCTTGTTTTATTTTGGTTTCAACCATAAAATGCTCTGGTGGTAAATGTTCAACCATGCCTTATCAGTGCACGTAATAAATGCACATGTAAGTTCTAGTAACATGTTAAGGATGTATTAATGTCATATACAATTGTTAATTGTAGCCCCTTCAATGCTGCACACACAACAAAAATGTATAAATAGATATTCCAAATATTTAAATCAGAACAGAATTCAAACAATAACATAGGCAATGAAAAAGAACAAACTCTAAAAATTGCACTAAAGGAAGAAATTTAAAGGAAAACTAAATTTAATTTACAAGGAAAATATACATTACATTACGTTATGTATGCAGTATATACATACAAAAGTATATGCAATATGTGTATTATCAGTATAATATGAGTGTTTGAAACTATAGTGTAAATAGAAAACTTTTGTGAAAGTGGGAATAAGGGAAGTGCAAAAGGTATTAGGGGTGCATGATATATCGACTCAATATCGTTATCGCAATATCACGTTGTGCAATATTATATCAAAAGGGGTTGCAATATTTGCAATATTTTGTTTATTTTGTGCAGCGCTGCGTCCCGTCTGTTGGCTGTGTGGCTTAGTTGTGTTTGATTTAGAGCCCGCTTCAAACGCTGTAATGATCATGTTTCATTGGCCAGTTACCGTGCCACTTGCACATGTTAGTGCACGTCAGCACACGGGTCCACTACGTGACAAACCCTATGTTGCGTACCACGTGTGTGCATATTTCGACAGAGTGACAGTGTAAGTGAAGAAATAGATAGAGACAACAAAAGCGGAGCGAATCAGAGAAGCGAAAGAAATGTTGTGTCCTGTTCTTTTCATTTATTTGATACTGTCCAACCAGTAAAACATGTCCTTTTTATTTATTTATTCATGTTGTACCAGTCCAATATGACTATTGGTTGAAATAAACCTTGTGTTGTAAGAAAACTTGTTTAATTTGTTATGAATCTACTTTGATGCGTTTTGCCATAGCTTTTGTAATTTTACATATGTTTAAAAATATCAAAATGAATATCTATATCGCAATATTCATAATCGATATTGCAATATCACATTTTATCAATATTGTGCAACCCTAAGTGGTATGTTAATGTGCAAAACCAGCATAAAAGATGCCATTCCATATGCCATTTACTGTATATTATGGTGTGTGAAGTTGCTCTGTAGTCTGGTGGCAGAGCAGCGGACATCAGAATAAAACTTTCAACCTTCTCACTGGTGGTATTTCACTCCCTCATCCTCCTCTTTCCATCCTCTTCCTTTGGGATGTACAGCACGTAAGTATTATGTGATGATGAAACAATAAGTATGACTAAAATGATTGCAGTCCAACACATCAGCCCAAACATCATTGATATAAATTGGGAGGGGAGCACCTCTCACTATTCCATCCATCTTTTTTCTTCTGCTTATCTAGGGCTTGGTCGCAGTGGCAGCCGACTAAGCAAGGTATTACAGACGTGACCATAAAGTTTAATCATACCCTCTAAAACAGTTCAAACTAAAAAAACAAAAACATTATAAACTTCATGGTAGGATTTATTGCCGAGCTGTGGTATCAGATGGAATTACTTGACTTCAGGTCACTGTCACAAGACCGTCACAAGACCTCACTGCACCTGCCCCCTTTTTCTGTCAGAAGATCACCAAGGATGATATTCTGAAAAAAAAAATTTTTTCCTCAGATGCCCTGAACCTTTTTGACCAGCTTTAGTGTCTTTCAGAGGCTGTAGCGGGCTCCATTTTAAAACTAAATATATTAAATGTTAAAGATTATGTTAAATATATTGGTAACATATTAAACTAAAATACCTAAGAAATCCAGTAGTACCAACCATAAAACTGCCAGTACAGAGTTCCTGTTTGTAATTTCCGAATGTAATGCACGAAACCAGTAGTATAAAGGATCTTAAACGCATCATGCAACCTTCGCAGCGTGTGGGGGATGGCCTGTGGCATGTGACGAGGGCACTGGAAGGCAGCACAAAAACAGGGCTTGGCGACTCGCGAACGCATGCGCGTTAGTCGCAATACACCCAAACTGTAAATGCAAACGACATCTTTTCAGTGAAGACAGCAAAGGCTCCACGCTACTCTTCAGCTGTGGTAACTAGGCTTTTCTCATTTGATTTCATGTCATAAGGCGTTTTCTCACATAGGACTAGGCTACTAAAACTATGTATCTCAGTAGCTTAGTTTAGCTCTCTCTGTTAAAACAATTCAGTAGCTAACATTAACGGTCATAATGGACAACAAGGCTGTTTTGTGCCTCTTACTAAACATTGTTTTCAGATTTAACATTGCGAAATGTCATTAGTTTTCACCATTTGAGATGATTAGCACACAAAAAACAAGGCTGTCGCCCGTAGCTTCCGCCTCTATCTTTACAGGAAATGAAAGGGCAAATGTCTTTCTGCTGATCTTTGTGACACACTTATATTATGCGGAGGCCTAACGTTAATTTGTATTTTATTTAATTTATTTATTATTTGAGAACTTTACAAATATGTTATACAGTGTTTGAACACATCGACATCGTACTTACAACACATGTCAAAAAAAGATATACATTTCCATCCAAAGAACATTAAAACCTTATTTAATGATAACAAATAAAATAAAACTCACTTCATGGTACATTAGGCACTTCAGGGCTAACGTTAATTACGCACGGAAAGCCGAAATACTTAGTCAATTTTAAAGAGATTACGATTCGGATTTATACAAGTACTGTTCTATTTGGGAAAACATAACAGTGTGCATCTCCAGTAAATGTAGCATTCTTAATATATGGCCTAATAAGCCACAAATAATGCACACTATTTTTAAATAAAGTAATACATCATTCGGGACTTTGGGGATTTCGTAGCAAATCGGCAGTTGCCACGAAAGTGAATCTAGGCTGGAATGTTACATTTGAATAATTTATCAAATATCACATTTTCAGAAACAAAAGTTCAACGTTTAATACAACTTCTACTACAAACTCGATTAACATTGAAATTAAGGCATTTGAAAAGTACTTTAATGAAAGCATTTGAAAATTATCTTTAAATTGGATTTTGTTGTTGATCAAATTATGATGGCCTAAAATCATAAATAAACCATTATTAATGTGTAAGGTGATTATTATAATCACTTTAAAAAGCTTTTAAAATTATACTATTTTATACTTTTTTTTTTAAGATTATTTTTTTGGGCATTCTAGGCCTTTAATTCCACAAGACAGATAAAGACACGAAAGGGGAGAGAGAAGGGGAACGACACGCAGCAAAGGGCCGCAGGTCGGAGTCGAAACTGCGGCCCATGCGTCGAGGAGTCAAGGCCTTTTTACAGTCGCTGCACCCAATCGGGCGCCTGCCAATGTGACGTCAAAATGATGTAGATCTCGCTGGTGCGCCAGGATTTAAAGGTCCCATGACATGGTGCTCTTTGGATTTTAAGTGCACAACCGGATTTTTTTCAGCACCGCACGACAAAGCGAAAACAGGAAGCATGGACGAGTTCGAGGACAACCGGATGCCAGGACTCTCAGAGTGACTGCAAGTCTCTCTTGTAAACTTACTGGGTTAAGATGAGTTCTTTTATGGTGAATGAAAGGCTTGATCTGACGAAGTAGGTCATCGAATCAAATCGAAGCATTGACGTTGTTTACCTTTTTTTTCATCTTCTTCTGGTCCGTAGAAATAGCAAAGTCGGTAGCCTTTGCTCATTAGCGCCACCTCTGTTCAGGAGAAGACTGCAACTAGTGTAGCTACCGCCACGTGAAAGTATAAATAGTTACGGCGCTCCCATGACGTCACATTGGCGCACGACAGGTCGGGTACGGCGAGTATACCGGACGCCTAATCGTCTATACATGTGCACCTGCTTTACCAACTGAGCTAACCCGGCCACAGTCTTTTAATGTTTGCAGTTTTTGTGTCTTAAACTATTGAATTGACAAAAAAAAATTCTGTTTTAGACATAAAAAGAGACTGAAAATGGGAGAAGATCCAATCTACGGAAAAGTAAGTAACACCTGTTGGTTAGCTAATATTTTATTTTCATTGGCATGAGCTAAATACAAATTCTAAATTCATTAATTTCTTCTTCGGTTAAATACTAAATAATGAAACAGAATATTCAGTTGTCTCATTTGTTCACCATGTTAACATTTAATTCCACTATGTTTCAAATGGAAGTACAGTTTAAACATTCTGACACATAGTAGAGACGGACAAAGATGGAGAAGGGTATGACATGCAATAAAGATCTATATGGGACCTATAAATGGCTTTGTTGCTCACATTTAAACCATGGTCCAACAGTACTTGTACTTAAATGTATTTAACAAATTGACAAATAGGTTAGTTGTTTTTTATTGATGCAGTATATTGCCTAGTGTTTCCAAAATGGCCCAGCTTCTGTGACAATATTATTCCATTGTAGTATCAGTACATTCAGTACTTGAGTAAAGGTTTTAAGTATTTTTCTGCCACTGCTTTTAACCATTCACACTTTGTTTTCTTGGTGACAGAGATGCAGAATGGATGACGGTCCAGTGAAAAACAGCCAGTAAGAACCAGTTCTTTTTTCTGTTCAGTGAGGTTTAAATGAGCAATAACATACAACAAGAAAGATAAGGTCCATTCAGTAACTATTTTGAATACATGAAAGGAGTTTAATGCTATAAGCTATATGCTTCCAACATTACAATGAATAGCTAAATGTATACAAAGAACCTCAAAACAGTCGCTGGCATCGCTGGGCTGCTCAGTTATGGAGCCGATGATTGGCATGGATATGCAGGGACACGGTTGTGGAAATGATGTTGGTGATAAACGGGACTGTTAAAAAGCTGCTTTTCTCCCTTTTCACTAGCCTCTGTTCCCAAAAGTAACAATGCTTTGTGTCTGCTTAATCTTTAATTTCAGTATAATGTTTATTTGATACTTTGTCATTTGACATAGGCCTGTTTAGGAAGTTTTGTGGTTCATAGTATTTTTGCTATGGTTCTCCCTGTTATGTGAGGCGGAAAGGCTGATTTATGGTGCTGCGGAGGCTCCACACAGAGCTTTCGCCGTAGCCTACTTGAGTGGCCTGAAATTTATACTTGTGCGTTAGTGTTTGTTGACCTCCTTTAAGAGAATAGCAGGGCTGGCGTGTGTGTGTGTGTGTACCGACTCTAGAGGCATAGTGAGAAACAAAGTGTCTCCCCTGACCACGGTTGGAAATCTGTAGCAGGAAAAGTTAACCCTCTCCTTGTTTTATGTTGTTTTTGGAGGAGAACCCGGAAATGAGTAGGGGGAAATGCAACGCTACCAAGCCACGGCCGAGCGGCGTGCATCGCTGCAACATGTAGTTACATTTTTTGAGGTGCACCTACGTCTAACCCACGGTGTTGATTTAACAGGTGTCAGTGGCTGGTACCACTGAAAAATGGCAAGATGATAGCGTGTGTAGATGCAGCGGCCCAGTGCTCTTCAAGCTACAGCTATTTTGTGTTTATTGGGTCCTTTTTGTGGGTTTTTGGACGTACATTATCAGCAACATATGTACAGTACAGCAGAGCTGAGCTGCTAAAGGTTGCAGACGACAACAACATCTGCACTACAGACAATAATAACTGGACAAGATGCGACTACGGGTTTCTTTCGCACAGCTTGGACCACTGTGCGATGATAATAACAGAGACTTGGCAGGATCAGTACATCCCGGACGCTGCTATTGAGCTAGCGAGCCGCGCTGTCTTCAGGGTGGACAAGACTATTGTCTCCAGTATGTTGTTAAATTAACAACAGTTGGTGTGTGAATGCTGCAGTCAAAGACACTCAGTGCTCTCCGGATATTGAGTACCTGATGTTACAGCTCAGACCTTACTACTTGCCCAGGGAGTTTACATCGGTCTTTAAAACAGCTGTTTATTTACCACATCACTCCATTAGCCAGCAGCTGGAAGTCAGTTCTGCCAAGATTCCACAGATATGTAAACTTCCCGACAAGAGAAAAGAACACTTTAGATCAGGTCTACAAAGCCAGCACTCTGCCACATATGGGACTCTCAGATCACCTGTCTCTGTCCCTGATCCCTGCATCCAGACCACTCAGCTGTAAACAGAGACCATCCATGACGTATGGACTGAAGAAGCCACTGCAGCCCTGCAGGACTGCTTCGAAGACACAGACTGGCGAGTTTTTGCTGCAGGGGCAGACCTGGAGGGACAAACATCAGCTGTTCTCTTATTTATATATATATATATATATATATATATATATATATATATATATATATATATATATATATATATATATATATATATATATATATATATATATAACTTTTGCGCTGAGAGTGTTTCGGAGGAAAAACTGTTCCCTAACCAAAAACCATGGTTCAAAAGCAAGGTGAGGACCCTTCTAAGAACAAGAGACACAGCGTTTAAGTCTGGGGACCTGCAGGCCTACAGAGAGGCACGAAGAAGCCTGAGGAGGAGCATCAGTGAGGCCAAACGCAGGTATGGACAGCGCATAGAGCAATAACTCCAGATGTATATGGCAGGGGATAAAGACTCCCTATATAGGACAGCTACACAGCCGCAAACCCCACCGACCCCACACTGCCAGGCAGTTTTATATTTTATATTTTTATATATTTAACAGTTATTTTCTATTTAAATTTTCTATTTCTGTTTGTTGTTATTTAAACTGTCATATTAAGAGCTGGTAAACTGTGTTTCGTTGTTGTGAAACAATGACAATAAAGATCTATTCTATTCTATTCACTGCGGGAGGCAATCTGATGAGGAGCCCATACCGGTGAGAGTCATGGCTGATCGAGGAAATGCGCTGCCAGACAAATGCCTGTGATAACTCCTGCTTCATTGGATGGGGAAAGGGAAAATCACACGGAGAACACTTGCTGTCCCAAAACGCTTAAGAACAAGCCCAATGAATTTAACAGCTATTGGGGAAGATTCCACCAAACAGGAGCAAGGATCTGGACAGCACTCTCAAACGGCTATCTCCAGAAGATTAGTGAGTAAACTTCACCAAATCTTCCCAACTGTGAATCCCAATCAAATTCATACGGGACAGGGATACTAAACAGAATGGAATATCCGGTGTGTGTTGGAGTCATTTCAATGGTGACCAGTGTGTGACGCTGTGGATAGCCATAGTTAAGTGTGTTGGCGAAGTCTACAGTTTTTGACCGTTAGTCGGTGTAAAGTTAGTGTGTTTTATTATGAGAGATGTACTTTGCTTTTGTTAAAATGTAAAAATAAAGAGACTGACATATTAAACTTTAAGTTTTGGCTTTTGGACAATTATTTAGGGACAACAAAGGATCCCAAGAGCCTTTGAAGCACGCCATCTACACTGGAGCCACGTGTACTTTAATGACCAAGGCAAAGGTGCGTCAGCGGTGGGCGTTTTAATGTTGGATTAGGTTGTGCAAATTGAATACTTTCATGTTAAGTGGACAGTAAAAGCTCTTTTGTGCTATGAAGACCAGGAAAGAGGACCGACTACACTTCCACACAGGAGCGAGAACTCATTCAAGGACAGCATTTGCAGGATAAAGCAGGGGCACATTTAATCTCAAAATGGTGTGCACCGTTTGGCTACGGTTTCCTGGTTGAACAACAGGTTTCCTCGGAATGGTGTGCAACAGGCTTTGAGTTATGTTTTCTCTTGTTTGGTGGGTGTGTCCAAAGTTTAAAGGCAGACACACAACAGGGTGTTCAACGCACCCGTTTCCATTTAAAAAAACAAAACAAAAAAAACATGCGTTATGTTTTTTCGGGGCTGAACATGGCCCAGTTCACAACATATGATGTAAGAACATGTGACTGTCTCTTGGAGACTGAAGACCTGAATCAGAGACATGTGGCGTAGAGACAGGAGCCAGGAACCAAACCAACTCACGGCCCTTTGGGAAAGGAGAGGAAATAAAGAAAGTGATGAAGAAGATCCCAAGATGGCTGACAGTTTAGTGCAGGACATTGGCACTGAAAAAGAGAAATTAGGAGAGACAGTAGCAGACCGTGTGCAAATGGCTGTTGAAAACACAAACCGAAGGTATTTTTTCTTTAGGTTCAAACGGGTAATAAGGGACTGAAGCACACTGATTGACTAGCAGCCTTTAATTGCGCAAACAAACGTTTATTTATCTTTCAGGTCGGCAGGTTGGCTAGATCTACTTAATTTCCCACAGTGCAACGGCGAAACAGGTAAGATAATATTATATTATTCCTAAGAGACATTGTTGTGCAGTAGTTGCAGTACAAAGTAGAACGTGCAATTTATAGAGAAGACTACACACATCTTTGCATCACATCATAAAACCTTGCTGTAAGTATTTTCCATATTCAAACAAACTCCTCTTGTCCAACATGTGCTGTAGATGCAGAGTACCTGACAAGGGTGTCAGGCCTTGTGTCCAAGAATAGACACAACACGGTACCCTTAATGAATCCAGCTGGCGCCACATGGACGATAGGAAACCTGGATGACACCATTTACTCAGGGGAAGATAACGAGGTGAACGGGTGGAATAATTTCTACCTTCCTACGCCAGTAAACATGCAGGTTATAGGTGTTGTGGAGGGAACCTCGTGCCCGTGTGAGCAGTTGGTTTTGATGACCTGCGAGGACAGACGGGTGTATGCCTACGATGGAGAAGGGGAGGAGCTGCATTTGGTGGCTTCAAGTCTGAATCGGCTATTTCACATGGGAATAGAGTATCCAGCGTCCAAGACCTATTACGATGGGGAGGCCTTCAAAGATATGGTGAGCAGTTACAGTTAAGCTTGTGGGAACAAAGAAGGCTGTGTGATTGTTGACCCTGATGATTGATCGCCTATGAGCACTGATAACATGTTTGATATTGTCTGTTGTGTGTAGACCGAGGAGGACTGGGCAGAGGTGAGGAAGAGCGATGTGGGGAAGCAGCTGGACGAAGAGCATCATAAACTGGTGATTTCAGAAAACTCCAGATTCCTGGACAATATGAAATTCTACATCTTAGCGTAGTACATGCACGTTTGTGGCTGCAGGCTACAACATTTCAAATTTGAACTCTCATAAAGATGTGTTGGAATACAACTTTGTGGTAAGGGTTTGCTCAAAGAGCTTCATAAAGACCATGGTAGATCTGAAAAAGTGAGGGGACGGGACATCCTACTTGAAGTTGGTCTGACTGGCACGGCGTGATTTTTCTGAGTGGTCATCTGTAATGCTGGGCCCAAAACGGCACAGAGATCCAACAGGACAGCTCCAGGAAGTCGCAACGGGCTCTGAGGCCACTTGTCCTCATTTGCCTGTAAGCAAGGCACATAACCCATTACTGCTTGGGGGGTGCTGTGCTGCGGCAAAACATCATTGTGTATGTGTCACGTGTAAACAAATTTATAAATAATAAATTTTTCTACCCTGGTTGTTTTTTCTATATTGTTTTTAACCAAGAGGTCCTTTATTAATAAAAACGGATCTGATTTATGTGTTTTATTGATTCATTAACTAATGACTCAGCAGTTCAATCTAATCACAAAGTTGATGACTGCGCACAGACTGATGACGGATTGAAGGAAAAACCTGAATGAATAAGTGGAAAGATATGTTGGATGCGATGCTTTAATGGGTACAATAAGGGGTCAGTGAGTGGTTTTATGAAAATGTATGTAAATCATGTATCATGGCCTTCAGTCACCTCAATCCAACTTAACCTATGGGAGATTTTGGTGCGGCATTTTAGACGGAATATCTTTTATTCCCTCATTAACCGGTCAAAACTGAGTCATTCCATCTATTCCAGATTTTGTTATTAATAGCTAGTTGATTATGGAAAACAGCCCAAGTTTTTATACCTCTTGATTGTTTTTCACATTACATTAACAGATCATAAGGTCATTGGTGCAGTTATGTAAAATACTCTCCTCATTTGACTGAAATTAATTAAATATCTAAACCCCTGTAGTGGTTCCCCTAGATTGATCCACATTAGGTCACAGAACCTGATTTGATAACATTTCACTTCAGGGATCTCTATCTGAAAAGATTTTGGTTGTTAAAACTGATTAAGACCAGAATTCTATAGTTGTCAACTACAGTTGTGGAAATAACCGTGGAGGAAGTGACACAAACGTATGATGTCTTATGACTCTTACTCACATTTGGCTCACTTTCATTGTGTGTGTGTGTGTGTGTGCGTGTGTTTGTGTTCTCATTTATGAATCAGAAGCCTTGAAAACCACACAAAATATTCTTTGGAAAAGCTTACATCATACACCGTGCTGAGTTACTGTATGAACCTGAATTATAATCAGTACATTTGACCCATGGTTAAATTAGGTTTTCCATTTCTGCTTTCATTTTAGTTCACCAACGTTTTTGAGGTGTAAGCACCACTCTCAAGTATACATGTTGTTGTTCCATTGCTTAAACATTTCACAGTTTCTGCTTTCAGCACAAATGTTTCAAAGTAGATGATGTGTTAGTGCTTCTTGACCTTGGAATTCGACAAGTTGCTATTCCCTAATATTCAGAACTGTTTCAGACCCCCCATCCCCCCTTCCTTCACCCTTATACAGCTTTGTAGAAACTTGATAAGGATGCTGCCCTCCCAAAAGTCTTGTGCGTTTCTCTTAGACCCTCTTGATGAACTGAACCTTCTTTGCGCAAAGAATAAATACTTTCCACTACGAATTTCCACCACATGACGTAAACAGGTTTTAATACAACTTTAGAGTTCAGCATCCAACATTTGTGCCTGTGCCCTTCATGTGTTTGTGCTGGCACTCCTATACAGGTACTATACAGACTTTTCTGTACCATGACATTCTACTAGAACAATAGATGTAATGGATGCCGTGTAGTCATATCTTCGTACAACTATCATGCCAAGTTGTGGTGAATCAGGGGGCAGGGCTTCATTTCCTTCTTTCTGTTTCATTTACTTGTAATCCAGAATGGTAAGTGGCTACTTTTAGGTGCTTTTCTTTTCCTATACTTGGTATCATTACGATTACATTTCGACAAAACATTTATTTGTGTTATCAGAGAAATGTGTAATTGTTGTAATGTGTTCTCTTTTTCCGGATGGCATCAGGCTGCTGCACAGCAAAGGTATGTCTGATGATTTACCTAATCACAACTTGTTACTGGCACTCTGCCTTTTAATTCCCTAAAAACAATTCGGTCACACGTTATAATAATGGTACATCATTGATCATGAATTCATGCATGATTCCATGCATGAAAAAGCATGAACCAATCAATCAATAATTGTTGACTAAACATTACTTCTTCATGACTTCATCATGTTTGTGAAAAAAAAAAAAAGTGCTGACCTGGTCCATCTTTAACCTTGATAAATAAGATATGATTAATGTTATCAAAATGTAATGTATTAAGAATTAAAGGAGTGGGCTGGCAAAATGATACCGAGGTCACTACATTTCATGGGAATTTGACTTTTTACTAACTTCTAAGTGTCTGAACACCAGAAATGTCTTTTTGACAATGTTTATCATTTGTGGGGTCACAAAGATGATTGCTGCATATTCCACCATTAATCTTATCTTATTTATCAATGTTAAACATGGACCAGGTCAGCACTTTATTTGAATGGCCACAAACATGAAGTAATGAAGAAGTAATGTTTAGTTAATCATGATTACAACACTACAATTCAGTTTCTTCGGCCTGTCACTTTAACTACAGATTTACCTATGAAGAAGACATGAACAGCATCAATAAATCAGAAATCATGATGATTGAAAAACCTTAATTACCTTATTGATGCAGTAATTAATGTAATGTTCCTGCATTAAGTCATGCGTGAGATAGTATTAATCCTTGTACATGCTTTTCCATACATGAAGTCATGTATTAATTCATGATAATGCATGTACCATTATTGTAAAGTGTTACCAACAATTAATGTTTATCATTTTAGAGAAGAACGTCTGAAACAGGGAGAAGCTTTCAGAAGCAATGCTTTCACGCTTATCAAGGAAATGTGGAACCTGAGTAACACCCCTTCAAAATATACTGCAGTGTTAATGGATGAGGTATGTCTGATGAGAACTGTTATAAACTTTTAAAATGTTCTGTTTCTGGACACAATGCATGGCCCTGGCATAGTGTGTTTTGGTTTCTCAAAATAAAAACTAATAACTGTTTGAATGTGTTTTGACTTTACAGTTTCTTCATAGCGTCTTCTTTTTGGGAAAGATCAACAAGCCACCATTTTCCCCAGAAGATATTGTGAGTGATGATAAGAAGCTTAATGATTTGAAGGACCGCTACCCTCTGCCTTTTGAACTCTATTCCTCTCAACTACCCAGGCGGAGTCCATTTTCATGTGTGCTGGACATGGTAAGTCTGTAGTTTGGCAAACAATAGCACAATTCTTCTTTTTCAGTTGTATAGAATTGATACTTCACCTAAACGTCCTCAAATACTACAGTTTGTGATAAACGTGCATTCACAAACACAAAGCATGACTCAGTAAATGATTTGATGCGTCTGTGGAAATAACAGCAGCTTGATAATATTTTTGGTTGCTCGCAGATTGTCTACCTGACTAGAGAGACTCTTCAAGGGGAAAGACAAGAAGAAGAGATTGAAACAGAAATAATAAAGTGGCTGCAAGAGCTCATCCGTCCACTGAAAGATGGTAAAAAAACAAAAAAGCCCCTGGTCTCCTCCACCATCTGTGTCTCTCACAGCACCAACACCCCGAATACAGTCAGGTACTACGGAGTCTCCATGTCCACTTCTGGCCCTAATCCTGGGAAAATCCTGGTTGCTGCATCCTGTTTAAGCAGCTGGGACAGTTATGTAGCTGGTGCAGTGATGACCTACTATCCAGAGCGGAGCAAACAGTACGTCAAGAAGAAATATTTTGATGGAACCATCAAACTTCCAAAGCATGTCAGGTGCCAGGCGTTTAACCTCTCTGAAAAAAAAGAAAAGCTTCCTTGTATATCATGTGGGAATTTGTTTGGGTTGACACCAACGTCAGATGATGAATGGTCCTATGGTAACTGTGCAGAAGCTGAAAGTGTGAGCAACTTGCTTATAAATGTGGTAGAAATTAGAGAGCAAGCAGCCCTATCATCTGAGACAACGTCTGAGACAAAGTACAATGAGGACAGGAAGAAGGCTGAAGACAGTGTCAGGAAAGAGCTTAAAGGTTTTGTGGGCACGATGGGATTAAGTAGATGGTGTGGTGAATTCTACACTCCACAACCTGCCAATATTAGGTTTTCAAAATCTGGGAAATTTTGATTTTTCCCGCGGTGTGCTACATTCAAATATATGCGACACACCTTACAAAAAGCGTGGAGGTTGTCGATATGACTAGGTAAGAAGCATGTAAATTGTTGCGCCCAACACTGTTGAAATTTACAGCTATATTTCGATTTATTTGCTGGAACACCACATTCACCTGCCATTTTTATCGGCTCGCTTTCGGGTCTGCTTTCCGCGAAGCTTGCGCAGAGATCAACTGCGCAACAGGTTGCCAGGTTGAGGTGACAAACGGGTTGAAAATTGTATATGGTGTGTGGATTGTGTGAATAGGATGCGTTTGTTTGTCACATGAATAGGATATACAGTATGATGTATTGATCATGTTATTCACAATAAAATTACAGTGATGTGAAGTCACATTCATCATTTTTTTTGATTTTTTTTCTCCTGCAACCTTTGCCAGTATATAGAGATGGGATAATTCAATTAAAGGTCCCATGCCATGAACATTTCACTTCCTTCCTTCCTGCTATGCCTTTGAGAAAATGAAAGCTCAGATGGGCCCATCTGGAATCTTGCTCCTTATGAGGATCATTCTCGTAACACAAAATTAGGAATATCCTGTCGCAAAACGATGCTGAAAAACTAGTCCGTGCATTCGTTACTTCCAGGCTGGACTACTGTAATTCCTTACTATCAGGTTGCTCAAATAAGTCCCTTAGGACTCTCCAGCTGATCCAGAATGCTGCAGCGCGTGTTCTGACAAGAACTAAGAAAAGAGACCATATTTCTCCTGTATCAGCTTCTCTGCATTGGCTTCCTGTAAAATCCAGGATTGAATTTAAAATCCTTCTCCTGACCTACAAAGCTCTACATGGTCAAGCACCATCATATCTAGAAGAGCTCTTAGTAACTTATTGTCCCACTAGAACACTCCCAGAACTCTGAGCTACTAGTGGTTCCTAGAGTCTCTAAAAGTAGGATGGGAGCCAGAGCCTTCAGCTACCAGGCTCCACTCCTGTGGAACCAGCTCCCAATCTGGGTTCGGGGGACAGACACTGCACCACATTTAAGACTAAACTGAAGACCCTCTTTGATAAAACTTATAATTAGGGAGTGAGGAGCTGCAGCGTATGCCTAGACTGGCGGGGCAGGGCGTATTGCTGCAGACACAGCATCCCTGCTTCTCTCTGCTTCTCTTCATAGTCATCAGATTTACCTATCATTTAGTCAATAATATAGTGAGAGTAGAGGGAGGCAGGAAGTACAGCCCAATCCGGCAGGGGAGAGTTCAAGCCCGACCAGGCACCTCTCTTTAGCCTGCCTCTCTTAGTTATGCTATTATAATTCTAGACTGCTAGGAAAGTTCCTTCCTTCCTATGACACAATGAGCTGCTCTCCCATCTCTCTTTTCATTTGTTCCTTTTATGTGCATCCTTCTCCCAGAAATGCTTGTTACTAACCTAGCTCTGGGGAGTTTATATTTAGTCCTTATGTTTCTTCTTCGCCCAGAATATCGCCTTGGATTAGGGTGACGCCAAGATCTGGGTCTTGGGTGCAGCTGTCGCTGTGGACCTGCTACACCCTGCTACGCTCTGAGATTCCCTGCAATGTCCGGCTGCGTCCTGCAGCGTCCTGCCGCGTCCACTGCGTCCACCCATGCTCTGCTGTGCCACGCTACATCCTGTAACGCCCTGCTGTGCCCTGCTATGACATGAACTACTACGACTACCATTGTAGTCACTGTTCCATTATCTTTATTATGACTATTATTGCCACTGTTCATCACACCCCCAACCGGCACCGTCAGACACCGCCTACCAAGAGTCTGGGTCTGCCGAGGTTTCTTCCTAAAAGGGAGTTTTTCCTCGCCACTGTCGCAATAGCTACTGCTAATGCTTGCTCTTGAGGGAAGTACTGTAATTGTTGGGGCTTTGTAAATTATAGTGTGGTCTAGACCTAGTCTATCTGTAAAGTGTCTCGAGAAAACTCTTGTTATGATTTGATACTATAAATAAAATTGAATTGAATTGAATATTAATATAATAATAAAGTATAGTATAGTATGAAATAAATAGTATATATAGCAAGTATATGAATAAATCAGTCCAACAGAGAGTTAGTGGGAGATGGAGAGTGATGAGAGTCCTGACTGTAGCAGATATAAAAATTGAATATGAGGTGTGAGCTGGAGCGAAGTATCTTCATTAGCACAATGTGACCAAATATGTCCAGAGACAGCAAAATGACTTTTCATGCACATGAAATATAGTCATAATAAACTTCACACTTCTCCTTTATAACATAACCTTAAAATTAAACATGACCCGAAGATTAACACTGAAACTCAGTTTGACAGGTGATTTCATATTGTCTTTTTCCTCCTGAAGGGCTGTCTCAGTGGCAGAGAAGCACCGCTAGATGGCAGCACAACCATGTTCTTTTAAAATCTGCTTTGAGCTCATTATAAAATCATCATTTCACTATCTATATATTATAGATTAGATTGTATTTTAAATGTTTAATATAACAGTAGAATACAGAGACTTGAAGCCAATAGCAGAATAATCAAATTTTTCTCTGGTACAGATTTTATTGTAATTTGGAAATGGAGTAAGCTGTGACTACATTGTCCTGGCTGTTTTGTTGTGATCCTCCAGCTTCTTCTATCACCTTCACCTCTAAAATGCCAGACTGCAGCTTTCAGACCAAACAATGACAGGAAGCATGCTATGGTCCGCATAGTCATTTCCCATCTTTTAAAGGAAAGACAGGGATCAAAGTGCAACGGGAAGAACAAATAATTCACATTTACCTGTCATCAGGTATTATTAGGCCTATTCAGTGCTAGGATAATTACACTCCAATGAATTCATTCACCCAAAGCACTGCTGCAGTGCAAACAAAATGAAAAACTGTTACAGATGTATACAGATTGTTTTGATTGTAATCAGGGAAATCCAACTCTGGACACAGTCGTATTGTATTACCTTGCCTTATACCCACCACTTCATTAAAGCGAAATATCATCAAACTAATTTAATATTACTTATTATTACTTGTGTGTTCTTTTTTGCCATTTCTGAATCAGAAGTCTTGAGAACCAAACAAAATGTCATTCTTCAGGAAATGTTTGATGAGTGATGGGAAATTTGGGTTTTATTTCCAACTGCTACGTCACAGATGCTTTGTCTGGCTTTTCCTGTGGCCCTCTCTCCAATAACATGTTTGTTTTCAAATCTATATTTGTGTAGCCAACTGCTACCGGTGAGGGAAATCCTGTCTGACCTCTCAGTCGGTTCTGATGAAAACACTGGCACTTGGTGACGTCCAGGAGACGGAATGTAAATTTTTCTTTAAACCTTACGTAATTCACTGCTCTAATCTTTGTTTGAACAGGCAATCCTTGGTGCTAACCTGGAACCGAATGCCTTGGTAGGACTCTCAAATGTTCTTCACTATGAGAGCGCCCACATTGAGTATGCACACAGATGATGAATGCTGCATCACACTTGCGTGCACACACATATAAACACACACAGATGGTTGCAGTTAGACTGTAATATTTTCACTGAAGTTGCCCTTGTTGTTTCATGTCAGGAAAATCTGAGTCATGTTTGTTTGACAGATCATCTCTGATCTAATGTACGTTTTGTTGAACCACCCTACAATGCATTAAAGCATGTTTTTAAGTAAAACAGATGCTCAGATAGTTAACACACATCGTCATCACTCCACTATAAGAGGTTGCACTTGCAGTATGATTAACTGTCCAGTACCCACTCATTCTCAAACAAACAAACAAACAATTTTCTCTTGAGTTCGGTTATTCATTTACCCAGCACAACATCTGTGGTTGCTATTTTAGCATGCCTACACGTGCACACCCTTTCAATGTACCATCACAACACACAGTAGCCTAACTGATCCGTGGAAGTTTTGGTGTTTGGCTGGAAAGGCTCACTTGAAGATATGCACATGCTAACAAGATAAGCAGCGCCAAAGTACCTTTATTAGCGGCCATATTTGCAACTTTTACTGTAGCACAAAGAATGACAGGTCTTTATTACATCGGGACCACAAGTGTAAGGAAACAGGAACATTTACCCAGCTGCTCTTTTTTCTATTAGCTGGTTGGTTTTCTCTGGTTTATCTGTGAGCGAGCAGCTAGACATGTCAACGTCAAAGAATGTGCCTTGTGGCCCACCTTATTCTGCCTCTGATTGGCTTACCCAAGTATTCTTACCCTAACCCTAACCAATCCCCACTCCTCAAGCCTAAACCTAACTACGTCGATCATTCTAGCAGATCCGAATTAGGATTTACCATATCCACGACCTTCCACTTCCGGAATTGCCCCGTTGCTGCCGGAAATTCCTTTCCAGCTGGATGTTCGTCACCTTCTGCTTTCTTTGTGTTGGAATTTTAATTAATTAATTTCTGAGGACTATGGTTAACTGCTCCTCAGATCTCTGCAGGGTAAATCCAGACAGCTAGCTAGACTATCTGTCCGATCTGAGTTTTCTGTTTCACGACTAAAACAACTTTTGAACGTACACATGTTCCACCAAATCAAGTTCCTTCCCGAGGCTATTTTGCAGCAGAACCGGGGCTCCGTGCGACGCTTGACACCGCCCAAGATGATTTTGATTGTTTTAAAGACATGCTAATAAACCAGAGCATGTTTCTCTCCCATCACGGAATGCTTTGTGGACTAGCCAGACCCTCTTCCACAGCACTGTGCAGGAAGGTCTGGCAATGCGAGATTACATTGAATGTCATAGGTAAAGAAAACACATAACTGAGCTTTTGTTAGGAAATTCTGTAATGTTATACTGGGAATGTACATAGGCATGACCAATAAAGAAGATCCAGATCATGGCGAAAAAAGTTGCAAACAGTAGCTACAGCTAGCAAAGCCAATATTGTTTTGCTGCACGCTTCCCAACCACACAAAGAACAACACTTCAGATATTGAGGAGAGGGGTATCAATCTTCTCATCTAACTCTTGGCATGAAAGCATATAAGTGCATTTCCCAAAATGTTAAACTATTTCTTTAATTTATTCATCTTATAAGAGTCATGCATATATTACAAACCGTAAGCACTGTGGTCTTGTTTCTGAGATGTTTTTAAAATCAAATAAAGCCTAACTTTAAAAGGATTTGTGTAGATCTGCTGAAAAAGGAAGCCATCGCATCAGATCCTGTCCGCTCAGAAATGTACTGTATGTGGGAGGGTGCAGACTCAATAGTCTGCTACTTTTTACTTTTACTTTTGTAGCTCTAATGCTAAGCTCTTCCTGGTATGTACCAATCCCTCTGACCACCCAATCACCAGTACGTTTGTTTGAGTGTTAACAGTGTAGAGGACAACCTGAGGACTGTGTTTTGTGTGTGTGACAAAAATAGCAGCAAAGTAAGTTATTTTGTTGTTAGAACACGCTGAAAGAGGCCAGTGCTCAGTACACATATCCAGCGTGGTTAACAATAGCTTTTGTGAATGAATAGTTGTGTATGTGTCTCATGTTGTTGCGTCTGTCTGCAACCACTGAGCCAGACTGCCAGGCAGTCCAAGGCTAGGCCGCAGCACAGCAGGGGGTTTGAGGGATTTGGATGAGGCCGCTGCCTTTCTACCATCACTTCCCATCATGCCGTTAAGTATGGCCACTTTTGAATGTGTGACTCAGCAATCCTTTGGTGGACGTTTTCATATCGCTGCTCTGTAACAAAGAAGAAAGTAACACAATGTTCCCATGGTGTGTGTGTGTGTGTGTGTGTGTGTGTGTGTGTGTGTGTGTGTGTGTGTGTGTGTGTGTGTGTGTGTGTGAGAGAGAAAGAGAGAAGGAGAGGGAGAGAGAGAAGAAGCCAGGCTTTCCCCACCAATCAGAGTCCAGCTGTTGCTTTTACAGTCTAATGAAGACGGAGTTTGTCTTTGGTATTTAACTGTGATCTTTTTTTCCTGCACTCATGCATTTTTATTTATACAACCACGTGCATGCCATTTTCAGCCTTCCCTTTAGGGCTAAATCCATTCTTGATAAACACAAATAAAAAGAACATGTGTGACCAGAGTGTGTTGTAGCACAAAGTGGGAGGATGTAGTCTTCGTTGGCCCATAAAACCTGACATGAAATCATTTATAAAGTGTTGCTGCTGGAAAATACAGTGAACTAACCAGCTTCAGTGCATGTCTTATATAACAGGCCATATACAGAGCAAGTGGGCCCCAGCCCTTGTGAAGCTGTCATCTGCTGGAGTAGTAAAACAATGGGAGTGAAGGGTGAGAGATAACAGTGCACTACCCCTGCTGTGATAATAACACGCGATGGCTATATTTAGGGGCTCACTTTAACAAAATTGCTTCATGTGTATATGTGCGTGTACGTGGCAGTGTACACTGGGCTGCCCAGAGCTATGTAGCGCCACAAAAGCTCATAATTTAACTTTGCCAGTAAATCACTTTCAAATGCACTAATGTAATGTGGGTCATTTTATTTCACAGCAAGGAATTCATTTGTGTGTTTGCCCCTTTTAAAACCATCCTCATTTACTATATATATGATGATATGATGTTTACTAGGAGTTCTCCTCGTAACAATTCATGTCAAATAAAGGGTGGGTACTCTGATTCGAGGTTTGGTTGTGTTCACTTTCAGGCACACATACATACACTCACAGTTATAAATTTGACCTTTTCCTGAAGGGACATTGTGGCCTTTCCCCTGCATTCTCAGGCCGAAACACACCACTCATTAAACCAGCACCAGAGCTTGCACCATGACCTTACCTCCAATAAAAACAGCTCAGGCCTGGACAGCAGAATAATGACTTTTCACAGTAGATTTTTACTCAAGTTTGAGGCCAGCTGATGCATTTACAAGATGTGCAATAAGGCTCCCCTGCTGCCCTCTCGCCTCCTGTGCTCTGAAGTAACCCACACTACTGTTGGCTATGTTTACACACAGTCGTATCTCCACAGTGCTGTCTCAGACTAACCTGAGAATATACCTTAATCCCACAGTAGATTTTTCTTTTATTTCATTAGATCTATGATGTGGACATAGCTACGTAGAGCAAGGACAGCTTATACCATGATGGAGATTTTAAGCCTGCAATAACAGATTTTTTTTATTTGGCCATTTGAGGCAGCAGAATTGGCAACATTATTTGCTTGATTGTGCTAGATTGACATCTCCGTCAATCTCCTGGAAGCTTTGTTCCACCTAATAAGGTGGGACAACTTATACCTTTATTAGTGGCTGTGCCTAATAGCACCACACATTGTGACAATTTTTGTAATAATAATTCTATAATTCAATAATTATTATCAGTACATTTTAGATTTTGGTGACCTCTCATGATACCCATCATAGCGGTAGCTCTGTCCGAATCTGCTTGAGCAATGTCTGAACAAATAACCTGTGTGAGAATACCTGTGCGGTTTTCTTTACCCTTGCGGTATTTGTTTCTTTTCTGTAGCATATTTACATTTTCCAATATTATTACCTGCAAATATTGCATTCCTGCAAAAGAGAGGCTGCCTCTCAGTGAACCTCCCCTGAATAAATAAAGGTTAAATAAAAAAAAAATAAAAAAAATAAAAAAAACTCACCAGGTAAGTGGTGTGCATTCTTGTTGAGGTTAAGTTAAGTCACATTAGCACATTTTTAATATGAGACACCAGACTACCTAAAGGATTACTGACTTGCTGGTTAACTATTTCAAACCATTTCTGATGATTTCTATCCCAACATTTGAGTATCACAGCTAAAATAGGAAAACTACGAGGTCTAGCAAGTACTGACATGTTTCCTTGCCATTGATTGGGACAGTGTGTTGCCTACTCTGTTTCTGTTGGCTGGCAGCCAGGGTTTTTTGAAGCCATCATGAAGAGATAAGCCAATCCCAATGGCCAGGTTAACCTCAGGGTTATCAGCGCTACTGTTTACCTAACCTGTTCACCACAGATACTCAACACTTGTGGATGTTAGTGCACGTTAGCAGCCCCAGCTTGCATTGTAAGCTGTGGATAGTACCATGTTTTATTGTTATTATATGAAACAAACCATCACAGGAGCAGAGGTATTATTGTCCCAAGCTATTAGAAACTTATTTATCTACACCTACACACACATACAGACACACACAGTCTTTTTTTTGCACACTCTTTCCCCTCCTCCCTCTGTTTTTGTCTTCCAATTCTGGACAGATGTGTCAAGGTTTGGGCGAACGCCAGTTCCAGAGATACTAGAAGTTCAGACACGGCCCTGCAGAACAGACACTCTCACACAACACACACACACACACACACACACACACACACACACACACACACACCTCTTCCTGTTGGATTTTGTTCCCGCTGTTATGAGAAAAATGAGGCTTGACTTTTAAAAGGGAATGTTCTGTTCAGGGTTTGGTATTGGTCATCCAGTCACAGTCGACAGGGCCAAACTCACAGTCTTACATGTTACATAATGCGCTCCATGTTTCACCTTTTCCTGCCACCTAAGACGGAAAGTCCCGCTGGGCACGGACAAAGTAATAATCTGGACCTCTCTGAAATTACTCTGTTGCAACATCAAACTGTTCGGCTGCATTGCGAAGGTTACAACTGGAGTTGTATTACTGCTATGTGCAGTATGAGATTATGGATGCAGCAAAAATAATAAAATATGAACAAAATTGTTTATTTGTCATGTCTGCTGAGTCCTGTGCACTAGATGTCACTGTTTTACATAGAGACACCCTTGCTGTGCATTACCCATAGGCATTACCCCACTAACTGTGTTTGTTTTATAGTCCTGAAGCTCACAGTAACACCACAGCTCTTTCAGCATAAACACAGTTGGCTCACGCAATACATGAAGAGTAACATGTACACTTACTTTTGGCAACATGTTGCATATAGATTGCTAACTGACATAAAAAGAGCTGTAACATCTAATCTAGTACAAAATGATAAGTTGTCTCTGATTTAAAGTGGTCGTCAAGAGTTAAATGGCATCTTGGTTTTACAGTTGATCTTCGGGCTGCAACCCTCACTCCTGCTTGGCTGGCGTTCAGCTGCGAGGTTCCAAGTTGCTGGCTGACGCATCTGCAGTGCACTCACCGTCACCCGAGTTTAAATGATTAACCTTTCCAATCGACTTTTCCATCTGAAGCAGTTAGAACATATACATATACAGATATGTGTTTAGTTTATCTTTCATTCCTCTTCTTTACGCTGCCAGAGTTGCTTGAGTTTCTCTGTATTGTTTAATGGAGGCTAAGCTCAGCCTTGACCTAAACAAATGTGGTTTAGAATCTGGGAGTGTTGCTATTAATATCCAGTCAGTCTTTTGGCAGCAGATAGCTGATACTTAAAGAGGGAGAAAGGACATGATCGGAGGGAACTGCCGGCCTGCCTGGTGCACAGGGGAAAATCTGTTAATCTACAGAATGTTTCACAGCCAGCATCTTAATATACCACGAATCCGCAATTACACAGCAGCATTTCCAGTGGTATTATGTGTTTTTTTAGCCACAGTTGGAGTTGATAAGCCCTGACTAGAGCGTAGTGTCTTCTTGGTGCTCTAGGTCGGCAGTTTAAAGTGTTAAATGATTATACAGTCTTATGTAACCTCTGGAAAATTGTTAAATTTGATCCATTGTCAGTGCTTATCTAGGTTGTAATCCAGATAGATGTCCATTGTCTAAGAATGTGCGCCCTTAATGACAAGATAAAAGATTAATATAGAAAAACATTTTTTTAATCATACCTAAAATCTCATCTACATTCCTCACAAAGTTTTGGTTTGTTGTATTTTACTCAACAAGACAGATTTTTCACTCAGCTTCACTCTCCCGGTTCATTGGCCCTGCTCATAATGAAAATCCTTGGTGGCAGGACTGACTCCGTTTCTGAGGCGCAATGCTAACATTCCAAGTGATTTAGCCAAGGCAAAATTAAATTCCTCAAATGATTATTGCTCCAAGTCTTTTTTTTGCTCTGGTGCTCTCATAAAAGAAAAGACTTGCAGGTGCAGGAATAACATTTCTCTATCATGCTATTGAAAGGGGAGTTGTGTTCCCTGCTTTCTCAGTACTTTCTACAGTATTCCTGTAGCCTACAGAGCCTGAGCCAAATGGAAGGGTGGCGTTCCACCGCACATCGTTCCAACCCAAACATCTGCCTGGCAACGGCTGAGGCCTTCTCTCTGAGACAAAACACAGGCCTGCTCTGTGCGTTACCATTAAAAATGATTTCTCTGTTTGATCGGGAATATCTGCTGCACACTGCTTCCGGCAGGGAGATATTAGGCTGAAAATACGTGGGTCTCAAAGTGGTTAAAGTAGGAGCTTCTGTGTCCTCAACCACAGGTTTCTCAACAGTTTGAAGATTAGGCTCACCTCTCGCCAGAGGTGTGTTCTCAAGTCATATCACTTTTTACTTTGGACTTGACAGAATGAATAAAGACTTGAAACTTGGCTTTGACCTTTGATACCAGTGGTTTGTGATTTCACTTGGACTTTGGGCTTATTAATAATGACTTGATAGATGTCCTCCCCAATATTTTATATTAACAATGGATCAGATGACTATGTGTAATGTTAAAGTCTTGGTTAAGCAAAATCAATGATTTCTTTCTAAACACATTATACATGTTAGAAAATACTTGTTGAAAACATGTGAAAAGACTGAAAACTGTGTAGTACTGAATTGTGTAGTTAGACCGTTTGAAACTGCTTTTCACCATTGCTGTGTCCAGGTTTTTTGGGCACACTGAAATCATAGCTTGATGACAATGCAGAGGAGTCCTCTTTAACATAACCCCTCCCCTACTATTACATTACATTACATGTCATTTAGCTGATGCTTTTATCCAAAGCGACTTCTAATTAAGTGCTTTCAACCCTGAAGGTGCAAACTCCAGATAACAAGTAGTAAGTGCAAGTACATTAGCTTTCTATAAGCAAAACTACAAAGAGCCATATGAAAGTGCAGCTTCAAGAAATATATATATATATATATATATATATCCGTTACAGAGTACAGAATACATGCCCAAAAATGTAATTTGTAACGTATTCCGTTACGTTACTCAATCTGAGTAACGTATTCTGAATACTTGGATTACTTTCACATTGAATTGCATTTTATAAGTATAGTATATTATATTTTATACTATAGGAATGCGGCCATCACATACAGCTTACTAAACAGGCCTATTCTGGTGTGTTCTTCTGTTCCAACTGGCTGAATGTGTACCTAAACAAGCAGATAGATTTTTGTATTTGTAGTCCCGAACTGCATACTACAAAAATCTAACCGCAGTCTAAGCTACCATGAGCTAATTTTAGCTAACGTTAGCTAACATGTCAAACGGGGCTAGTCTTTCAACAGCTCTGGGGCTAGCAAATCAGCATGTAGGAGAATGTAAAGTCGCACGTCAACTATAAAATAGCAAGGTGACCAGTAAAACTACAGCAGACGACTACCCTTGGCTAAAAAATAACTTACTTTAAGATGCTTCTTCAGGTTGGAGGTGGAGTAATTTGGACGCTGAAAGGAAGTTGGTTGCTGGCAAGCAGAAGTTGCACTGCACTGCACAGTTATATTTCGTTCTCCCTTCTCTTTCTTTAATGTGAATTGCTGTTTGAATTTCCAAGATAGAAACGCATTCCTGCCCTGGCCCTGTTGTGCCCGTTCCGGCTCCATCTCTACCTCTATCAGTGATCACGCAAATAGCAAATTGTTTCGTTTTCATATTGGGGGCTTCTGGGAAATGCATGGAGTTGCAAGAGTGAATAAACCTGTGAAACAGAGAAGTATCGTCATGTAATCCATTGATTTCAACAATGTAACTGTATTCTAAATACCAACTATTTAAATAGTAACTGTAACGGGATACAGTTACTCATAATTTGTATTCTGAATACGTAACACCGGTACATGTATTCCGTTACTCGTTACTTATATATATATATATATATATATATATATATATATATATATATATATATATATATATATAGACTCCTGTGTAGACTCCTTTGTCTTTGTCCTCTGAGTCTTCGTCTGATGAAGCTGCCGCTGAAGCTGCCGCAAATGCCAATATTAAATACAAGGACGTGATTAGTGTTGGCTACAGGTGAGGAGGCCCCACCCTAGCTAATCACTCAACAAAGCACCTGGACAGTTGTTAAGCACCACTCCCCAACTCCACACTTCACACTAAGCTAGTCTGATTTACCCTAAACAGTTTCAGTCACTCAAGTAAGACCACAAAATCCTTGCCAAAAAACACAGCAAATCCAGCAAAACACACAGCAGAAGTAGAAGAAGTAGAAGCAGCAGAACCCACAGTGAAAGCAGCAAAGATAGGAGGCAAGCAACAAAAGCAGCAAAACCAAGTAGCAAACAGCAAAAGGCAGCAGAATGAACAAAATCAGCAGAACAAACGCAGTCAATGTAACCTTAAGGCAGCAGATCCAATGACAGTGGGCAGAGAAGCCTAATAAAGTAAGTACTTATCTTAATATCTAGCTGTCTAGTAGTAAGTCTCCTCAGAAGTCAAATGCACTCTACTAAAAAATGATGTTACTACCATAGAACATCAAAATAGTGGACGCAGCATCCGTGACATCACCACTTGGTTTTTGTACTGCTGTTTTGAAACCTTTTGGCGATACAGGCGTCGCCATCTTGGTTCTTTGCAACCGGATGTGATGATTTTTGGCGAGAGGGTGGAGCATGAGAGGATGACATGGCCAAGCCAGTGTTGTTTATTGTTGCAATGGTGCTGCGCTAAGCTAAACACTAAGCTAAACCAGGCGCACGGGAACCTATTTTTGACCAGGGGTGCTGAATAACAAAATAATGGATGTCTGATGATTTCTCCCCCCAGGAAATGTTTCGGATTTTGACAGCTAAATACGTCATTTTAGCGCAGTGTATGGGTGAGAGTGAGAAGTTTTAGAAAAGTCCTGGGCAGCCACAAATTCCACTGTTCCACAATTATGCGACAGCACTCACCACTCCAACTCCACTGTGCGCACCCTAACATTACAGACGCGCACTTGACATCATTAGCTTGTTTCAGTATATAGCTACGGTAAATTACTTTTCTGATCGTCAAAACCACACTAAAGATGTTTGGCTTGAAAATATATGCCAATAATCAGGCTGCAATGACCTCGCCAACAATTTCCTAACGTGTACCTTCTCCACAGCATGTGTCCTAACCACGTTATTCGGTCCTAGCAGTTGTGTCCTAACAATGCTTAGGCAGATAGCGAACAAGGCAATGAATGAAGCTGGTTTGACGTCTTCTTAAGGTGGAGATTTATTGAAGAGTTCACTCCAAGCATTGTTTTCTTTTTGTAAAACTAAGGAATACAAACAAAAATATAATTACTAAATAGCCAAATATTCCTTTCACATTTTCATACACACACATATTAGCCTGAGCATATACACACGCAGCTAGCGATACTAGCTAACTTACACGAGGAAAAAGAATGAGCTACGCTAACATGAAATTACATCTTAATAACTATTATATTATTGCATACATATTCACACAAGTGTTAATTATGATATCTGCGTACAACAACCAAAAGAACACTTACGGACGTATTGCTCCAAGGATCCGACATGTATAGAACAGCCGTACAGCAGTATTTCACCATTTGAACGTGTGGGAACAAAACTCATCCACTAGTTAACAACAATAACGTCACAAAATGCACTACCCATTTTCACCACTAGGCGACGTACTCGCACCAACAATGATACACAGCAGCCTAGCAAAGCAGAATCAACAATTACATTCACATTTACATTTCTCGACCAGGACACACGTCACAGCGGTTTCTGTTACACAAAACATATGCAATGAAAACAATTGTACTTACAGGCATTGCCCTCACAGGGAACGGAATTTTCTTTAAAGCAACTTTTGCAGAATAACCAAAGTTTCAGGAGACACTGAACCAGCGTATAAAGCGTAGTTCTTTGAATAGGAAGTAAGCTGAACGTATTCCCGTATTTCAGGTTAATTACCAATTGTGCCCATTAGATGGCACTCAAATGACACAAGAAGCGGCTTATCATTCATTCTCATCTCAGCTGAAAAGACCGTTGAAAAGTTTCTGTCCCGAACCTCCTTCCAGGATAACTGAAGTTGCTTGGCTGACAGGGATTTTCGAATCCTTCTGTAAAGTTATCGTTAGATGCTATGATGGTGCTGCTAACGTTAGCCAAGTTGCTTGCTAACATTATTTCAGACTCAGGCTCTTCAGCTGCCCCAACAGAGTTTTCCTCGGTGGTGGACGACGAAAAATCAACTGTAACATCTACAGATGAAATCTTGCTAATTTAAGCTTTATTACTATGCCAGAAGAAAAAATCTTGTATGCTTTTCTGCGGCATCTGCCAGCAGGGTGTGCTGCAGCACCCTCAGCACCCCCCTTCCCGCGCCCTTGAGCTAAACCCTAAAGAGGGAAAGTTTCCGTCAACCATACTGACGTGAGTCATCCAGTGGAGATTTACCGGTGTGTAAAGGTCATAAATCAAGAGAGAAGTAGGGTCATTTTCCCTTTGACATAGAAAAAATAGACTTAATTTTGCAACCTGTCCTTTCCACCCGACTGAACACACTCTATTGGCTAAGAATTACGGCAACAATCGCTAAATCGCAAACTCACGGCCCTTTTACAGCCCCCCTCTCTTGGCTTAAAATAACTCACCGTTGTCGGCTACAGACGCTTGAACAGGCTACACGTTGTAAACAGTGGCCCCCTTGCCTGGTCCTCCGGTAACGTTAGCAGGGTTAGGGTTAGCCAGGGCCAGTCAGGATCACTTTACTGGCTGTGTCTCAATTTGTTTTTGCGAGTAACCAACTCAGGTACTGTAGCTATATAATTCAATGTGAGTACATGAATGTTGAAATGACATAAAATGCCCGTCCTTGGTAGCCGTGATAAATTAGCCTGAAGCTAATGCTTAGCTACCTGTTCAGGAGGAAATTAGCCAGCGTCATTTTTGGGCTCTAAGCTGTCTCCATCTTTCAAATACATCTCCAATATTTACCAGGGGTTTGTAACGTCTCTGGTCACGCAACTGTTAAAAACATGCCGGTTTTTTTTTTAGGTCGGGTAGAATGTATCTTCGTTGGTCCCGTTTGTTTGTTTGCTGCTTTCATGGCTTTACTAACACTATGCTGTACTAACATAACAGCTGTAACGTGCTAGGTTTATGTTTTTACAGGTATATCTGGCAACCTGGCCTGGCTGTCAACCTGGGCAGCTGATAACAACACACAGGCCAAAACACAAACAGAAATTCTGTCACAGAACGGAAATTTCAAAAGGAGAAAATACTGCCATTAGCATTGTTGTCAGAAAAAAACTGTATTTGAACTTATCATGTTTCCGTAATATCTGATGACGCATTGGGGTCATTTTTGGATTTACTGTATTACAGTAAATATATTACATATTGGACCTTTAATCATGCGGCTCTTATAGACATTTCAAATGTTATCGGATCGAATGGATCAAGTTCTGATAGTGAAATTAATCATTTTGTGGGGGGTTGTGATGGTCAAAAAATGTATCTAATGATTTACAGACATCTTTTTCACCATGTAAGTCTATGGGGAAAATATTTTTTGGGCCAGAGGTCATCACGTGATGTTGCAATTCCACTGTTTGGCCACTATGTTCACTTTGCTTCAAAGCTTCTGGGGCCCTGCTCAGGGTGCGTACTGTCTTACCATAGACTGTGAGCTTCTGGGTTAGCTGCTAACGAAAGTCTGTTGCTGCGGAGTGGCACTCGTTCTTCGGCTAGGAGGTGTGCTGTGCTATATATTGTAGGCTCGGTGGCACTGATGCACCAGGCAGCCACAATGACAAGAATGTTCTGTTATTAGTGGAAAAGCTCCTGTTATGTGGATTAATCTACAGCTTCGACTTTGATCTCCTGATTCACTCCAAGTGACTTTGGAGGGCCAGAGTTGGGGCCAGTGCACATTTTACACACACACACACACACACACACACACACACACACACACACACACACACACACACACACACACACACACACACACTGCACATGCTGCAAATAATGGCCATCGTGAGTCACATTTACCCAATTTGCAGTAATATTCTCTTAAAAGATAAAAGAGAACCTGTTAAGGATTTTTTTGCAGTGCACAAATTGAATGTAGATTTACTGTAAATAAAGCAATTAAAATGTACTTGTCTGTATTGGTATGTGTGTAGGGGGCTTATGGCGACCAAAAGAACCAAAATCTCTTACTGTAAATTCCAACACGGTGTTCTACGCTCTTAATAAGATTTAAGTTTGTAATAGATGCTTGATTAGATCCCAATTCCATGTGGAGGCAAAAGACCGGAACAAAATATTTTGTTACTAATTTAGATTTAATGATTATCAAGGGATTAGTGACGTTTGAAAATATTTGTTGCCAGGTTAAAACCAAAAGTAAAATCCAGTGGACCCCCGTCCAGATATGTTTTGGGAAGCAATTAACTGAAAATCATAATCTTATATTGTAGACTAATTTAGACATTTTAACATAAACTTAGAAAGGGAAGTTGTTAATTCCAGTTGCAGAGAGAAATGATCAAGTAGACAGATAAAAAAATGTATTGCATAGATGTTTTAGCATATGACTTGAAATTGTATAAATTAAGCAGAAGTACTAGCCCAATTGGGGTTAAATTAGTCTATATTCACGACGTTCCACTTCCGGGATTGCTCCGTTGCCAAAGGAAATTCTGCTGGATTTCACTCTTTTCGGCGGGATGACCGTTTCCTTCTGCTTTCTTTGTATTGGAATTTTAAACTCCAGTGGATTTCTGAGGACTATGGTTAACTGCTCCTCAGATCTCTGCAGGGTAAATCCAGACAACTAGCTAGACTATCTGTCCAATCTGAGTTTTCTGTTGCACGTCAAAAACAAGTTTTGAACGTACACGTTCCACCAAAAGAGGAGATAAACTAGAGGAAAATAACAAGAACTTGAGAAATGCTGACTTTGCTAGCTAGCTTAATGTTACAGCTAATGTATGTACAGTCATTTGCTGTTTGGGGCAAATAACTGTCCAGCTTGTGAATGTTGTGTTTCGAAAAATTGCTTTTCTTTCCGTCTAAACACACAGAGTTATCCATGCTAGCGGCTCTGTAAGGCTGTATTTAGTATTTTCAGTATTCTCACAATGACAATGTTAACATGCTGATATTTAGCAGTATTGTATACCATCTTAACCATGCTAGTTTAACGTGTTAGTATGCTAACATTTGCTTATAAGCATTAACCACAAAGCACAACTGAGGTTGAGGGGAATTGCAGGTATGTGGTCCTAGACCAAAGTATTGAAAACTATTTTTTTTACATACCCTGGTGGTCTAGCGGTTAATGTGCCAACCATGAACAACAAAGTTCCTAGTTTGCATTTAGACGTTCACATTTGTTGCATGCCATTCCCTGTCTTTCTCTCTCCTCATTTCCTGTCATCGCCCTACTCTAATTATATAATAAAGGGTGAGACATTTCACTCATAACAACAAATGGCAACCTCATGGTGGCGGTACAGGAAAAGTCAGAGGATCACTAAAGTAATTAGGATTTATCCTTTGGAGACCATGAATGTCTGTACAACATTTCACGACAATCTGTGCAATAGTTGTGGAGATGTTTGAGTCTGGTTTAAAGTAGTGGACCGACAGAACACATTGCCATCCCGAGAGCCACGCCACTAGCATTGCTAAAAAAGAACTAATCATCCCTACTCCATTTACTTCAGGCAGATCTTTGCTCTATCAGCCACTTCTTTCACCTCTCTGCATGTATGATATTGTGTTTGGAGAAGTAGCAGCATTCCAGCTCGGAGGTGAACATCACTTAAAAACAGTAGGTTGTCAACAACAGCTCACAGACCACCCAACTACGGACTCTTTGTGCACACAGACACACCCCCAAACACAAACGCACACAATGAATCGCCTACAAAACATGCGGTGAGCACACGTTGTACTCTGGAAGAGATGACACACACACACACACACACACACACACACACACACACACACACACACACACACACACACACACACACACACACACACACACACACATATACACACACACACACACACACACACACACACACACACACACACACACACACACACACAATGTCAGAATGACCCAGTTCCATGTGGCTGGACTGGAGTTTTATTTACTCTGCGGAGCTCTCAGAGGTTTCAAAACGGTCACAACACACTGAGTTTGGACCCAACCATTTACGCCATTTAAATAGTCTCACACATCAAAACGCACACTCAGACAGGGCAGTACTTTGATGTGACTCTTTAGCCTGTTATGCATACCATGTGAGCATACTGTACACTGTATGTACAACTGGAGGCAATTTAGCTCATGGTGGTTGTGGCGTGAGTAGTGGTGTGTTGTGTATATAAGTCTGAGTTGACCTCCAAGACCTTGAGATACTCAGATTCCACCACATCTGGGTTGCCTAACTATTTCCCAAAAAAGGGTCAATGGAATTTTTTATGTAACAACCACGCTTCTCTTGTGTTTTCAAAACACTGTGCGTGTCCATGTGTTTGTGCGTCTGACCCATTTCAGGGAGAAGCATCAAGCTGTTTCTGTTGTCCATTGCGTAACTCTATTACACATAACCTATGAACGCAAACAAACAGAGCAGTGGGACTCACCGGTCATCAGATCAAGCCAGGCCTTAGCCTTTAAAGTTTGTTGGCCTTTCTAGAAGGCACTGTGCTTTGAAGTAGTGGATGTTCTCATCTCTTAAAAGCTTGTGCTTTGGTTTCTATCAGCACACTGGGTTTTTATGTTGGAATTCATGAGCAGTATCCCAAGCTGAGCATTAAAACAGACCTCAAATATTCCTAAAATCTTCTCTAACGTTTGTTGTCAATGTTTTGTCTTTTTTACAAGTTAGAAAATCTGCCAGTTGGAGCCAAATAATTGAAATTGCTTCAAAACCAACACCCCTGTTTAAAACATGGTCGAATGAAGGGACAGTACGGCATTCTTTCATGATACTGACACTTTTATTGCAACATTTATTGAAACAGGTGACGCTGCAGTGAAAACAAAATGTCAAAGCCTTCCTGGCAGAAATATACATATACATGTCCTTTAGATAACCAGTTACCCTAAAGTAAATTATTAAAGATGAAAATTGTTGCAATCTGCACTTTGTTACTAAGTCATATTCAAGATGATCCAGTTGACTGCTTCTCCTCCTCAAAAAAGTTGCAGTGTGTGTGTGTGTGTGTGTGTGTGTGTGTGTGTGTGTGTGTGTGTGTGTGTGTGTGTGTCAGCAGTTTAATGTTACTGTTAAGAAGGGGTGAACAGGTACAGAATTTTGTCCATGATTGGATGGGAAGTCCAGTAGAGGTTGCTCTGTTGTGGTTCAACCAGTGTAAAAAAGTGCTCTTTATTTATCTAAATGAAGGAAGTGTAAAATACATTCCCTTCCTGCTGCAAATACGGCTCACGTCTTCATACAGGGTTCAATCTATGTGACATTTAAAGCAAAACCCACCCAAAATGTATCCTTTGACTATCCAACACTTTCCCCATGTATACTTGAAAGATAGATGTACAATAAAGGCATTTATTTTTTTATTTTTAGCAGCTATCATCAACTTGAATTTACTATAGTTAAAATCAGTTGTTTCACTGTGTGGGGAAAAGTATCAAGATGTCCATATATACTACATATATAGTACATATACTACCAAAGTGATACAAAGAAGTTCTGCCAAGTTCTGTACGTGAGTATAAACACTCCCATGTGATGGTTAGGGGGTTTGATAATCCAAATATTTTTCTAGTGTACCTCGTGGTGTTGGTTTAGTAAACAAAGGCCTACGTGGAGCAATGATTCTGGAAATAGCCTGTACCTTTGAACTACTTACAGAGCAGAACTTTTTCCTGCGAATCTGACGAAGCCTCACGTACATGTGGCCTTGGGCTCACTTATGTGCAGGCTCATGTTAGATTTGGCGGGCTTACACATGTGTATAAGCTGGCTGTCAGAGGCAGGGGGGTGTCTGCAGAAGCAAGAGCAAAGCAGTTACTATGATACTTCTCCCTCTGGGCTGTTGCTGGGTTGTCTGATTGGCAGATAAGGTGCCACCTTAGGTGGACAATAAACATCTAACCTTAGTGAATGTTGTGCAGTTATATGAATAGCTAGGTTCAAATAAAGTATCCTCTTCTTCTTCCTGGATCCACTTCTCCAAGCCTCCTCCTTATCTGCTGTCAACCCCAACATGTGTCCATATACTGCAGGTCAGAAAGCAGATAAGGTGAAGGGTTAAGTTAACCTGTGACTGAGTGAAACCTGAGTTTGTGAATGACCACTGGATGATGGATAGGTGAAAGCAGAGGAGGTGTCAAGGATTATCTAACACGGTACAAACAATGTTTGGCCTGTAAAAAAAAGGTAAATTGCATCAGAGACAGCATGTTTACATAGCATTGGTGGGAGCTCTGTAATTGTAGCTACCACTGCTAAAGCTTTTTTCACGTTCAGTTGTTTAGGGTATGGGATAATGTTCAGAATGATATTCAAATTCAAACACCCAAAAATTAACTTAATTTCTCCAGTATTCTTTTATAGGGGGTTATACGCAGGGTCGTAGCCACCACTGACACACTAATTAACAATACTAAGAGTCACAGCCATGCTAGCAGCTCTGTTAAGCTGTATTTAGACACAGCGGGGCTTTGAGCTAAAAGCTAACGTCAGAATGCTAACTTGTTCACAGTGACAATGCTAACAAGCTGATTTACTATGCGGGTAATGTTTATCATGGTCAGTCACCATCTTAATGCTAACACAAATTTTAGCAAATGTTAGCTTACTAATTAGCACTTAACACAAGTAGCTGCTGGAATGTCATTAGCTTTGAAGGTATTTTAAAGGGGTGTTGCAAAACCGATTTTACCTTGTCAAAGTTAAATAACGACAGTTTGGTGGGTAAATAGGACATACATAGAACCTCAAAATCCCTTGACACCTCTTTCCTCTGCAAATCTCACAATTTGAAACAGGCAATCTCTAGTTGACGTCAACTATGTGGCTGTACCTTATTTGCCTCTGGTCTCTATCTTTGTCAAGCCCCAACATTTACATAGGCTACACCACTGATCTGAGATCAGGTAGTCTTCTGAATAGGTCGCGCAGATCTCAGAAATTGTATACATTGTTCATCTGCTATTTTATCACTAAATTCACTTCTGAGACTTTTTTATGCGAGAAATCAACTATGTAGAGGTGAAATATGGGCCGTTTTATGAAATTGATGGCTAATTGCAAATTTTGTCCGACTGTGTGTCGGAATTCAGTGGCCGGTGCTGCCTGGGTTGCTGCCTCGCCGCTCGGCCTGTCCTCCTTCACAGACCCCGGCTCGCTGTGAGCTAGATGGAGCTCCGTCACGGCCGGCAGCCTGCGGGGCTCCATACCCGCGCAAAGTCACAGTTTCTGGGTTACTGGACTACCAAACGCTGCTGCCCTGACAGAGCTCCAGGGCCTGCAGTAGCTGCTCTCCCTCCCCTCTTCCTGCTAAATGGCCGGTGTGTGTGAGTGAGAGCGTGGTCAGCGAGCTTGTTACGCCCACTTACCACAGGTTCCAATTAATCTTATAATGGATATGTGTGTTGAGTTATTTAAACAAATGATCGGGGAAATAAATCAATGAGAGCTAGTTTGCCTCCTCCTAATGAGACCTCTGAAATTCACAAAAATGCATTAAATTGAAATCGGACAAAAGTGTTAGCTAAGCTTTGTAAGACCTTAGGGTAGCTGTGATACACATGCCGTGACGAAATTCAAAGTGTAAATATACTATAGTTATGCCGAAAGTGTAGCAGCGATCTTTTCCCATAGGATTGAATGGGACACATAGCCTAGCTAGCAGCTCCTCCTAAAGAGACCCCTCAAATTCACAAAAATGCCTTAAATTGAAATTTGGACAAAAGTGTTAGCTTTGTAAGACCTTAGGGTAGCTGTGATATACATGCTGTGACGAAATTCAAACTGTAAATATACAATAGTTATGCCGGCAGCTGGCAGCCGGCCAGCTCCGCGGAGCCCCAAGCCCCGGTAGTCCAGTAACCCAGAAATGGTGACTTTCACTGGGTATGGAGCCCAGGAGGCTGCTGCTTTCTCATCAGACTGTGTGGAGCTCCTGAATTTACCAAATTTGCAATTAGCCATCAATTTTCGTAAAACGGACCATATTTGAGCTTTACATAGTTGATTTCTCGCATAAAAAAGTCTCAGAAGTAAATTTAATAACGAAATAGCAGACAAACAATGTATAACATTGCAGTGTCTGAAATATGAGACCTGCTGTCTCGTCTCCAATGTATGTGTATGTGGTTCACTCAACCAATCAGTGCGCAGCTTATCTAAATATTCATGAGCATACCATATTTGGAAGAAAAGCTCTTCCAAATAGGGCGATATTCACAGGGTAGTTAAGGGCCCATAGAATAGCAATCGGACCATTTTCAGCCCAACCAATGTTACATACCCTCTTAGGAGACCTTAAGGTACAGTGTGAAATACCCTATATAATCATTCTATCACCCCTTTAACATAAACCAAAGTATTGGACATATTTTGATGGAATTTTGACCAGATGATGGCTCTGTATGAAAAGTCAGGGGATCACCAAAATCATTGCAATTCATATTGTGGGGGACATGAAGATGCTACCAAATGCCCTGGCAATTTATTAAATAGTTGTCGTTGTCGAGACTTGGACTAATTCCTCCGGTTCCTAAGCCAAGTCCCTATGGACTGACGGAGCTACTGCTGCCCCCAGTATTTCTAATATCCTGGCTACAGCCCTACTTACAAGGTGTTTGTGATCCGCAAGTGAGCCAAGTGAGGTTAAGGTGTTCTTTTGTAGTCTGTTACATGTGTAATTTGACAAATTCCAAATGTACTTAATGTGTGTTTATGGTGCTCAGTAATAGAGTGAGAGTGATTTTCCTTTTTTACCTCTATGGTTTCAGGCCACATGCAATATTCTGTTGCGACCTTCTGTTTGTTTATAGTACTCACTACTGTACTCAAGATCCCATTGCACCATACATTCTGTTTATGGTACTCAGTAGTAGTGACATAATGAGATTAACTCCTGCTGTAATATGCCTGTATGAACTTTAGAGTTTGGCTGTCTTGTTAGTCTGCCGCTGTATATGAGTGATGAGATATTTGACATAAAGAACTAAATGCGCTGCAGGCTACAGCAGGTACATACTTTAAAAACCTGCAGTAGTGACACCAGATGGATGGATGACTCTATAATCAACTGTGCCTGTGTCAAGGCCCCCTCTACTTGAAGGGTTAAAGTCAGGTCTTGAACACACTGCAAAAAATGTCAACCTTCATAGTTAATTTGAGTCTTAAAAACGTGGAAATTCTTTTAAAATAAAATGACCGCTTCGTCAGTGAAAACTCTGGGGATAAATTCGTATCCTCGTACTTGTTTGGATAAACGTGGGATTTATATATTGAACAACAGCTTGTAAAACAAATGTTTACTTTTTGCAGTGTGCTGCTGTGAACTGCGCGGGGCGGAGAGAGGTTTCCTTTAGAGAGAGAGAGAGAGAGAGAGAGCGAGCGAGCGTGTGTGGATAGCGAGCGAGTAGCGTCAGCTGGTCGAAAAGTGCTGGTTGAGAACAGTGCATGTGTGCGTGTGTTGGGGTGTGTGCAAGTTTGCGTTCATGTGTGTACGTGCGCAAGGAAAGCACCTCGGGGAGAAAAGGGTGCAGACGACTGAACAGTCGAGAGAGAGCATAGAGGGAACGAGTTTTTAGGGAGGGAATCAGTTTGTGTGTGGAGATCCAGACGAAGACAGTCGAAGCGCGCCGAGTGCTGCTCCGCCGTGCGTCCCGGACACGATTCTTGAGCTGCGTGCTGCCCTTTGATTACCGTAAGCACTTAGGTTATTTGTTTGTAGTGTGGAAGGCATATGGTTTAACTCAGTGTCAGACACTCTTCAGCTTAATGCTCATGCACATGGATGCAGAGGAGGTGAGACGCCGTTCAACTTACTTTACCAGCGTTTTTATTGGCAGAGATAATACTTTTTTTTCAGCTGTGGCATGAGATACAAAGTCACTGTAGATATCTTAAAGTCTGTCAGGTAGGTAATATAGCCCATGAAGAGATTGGCATATAAAGGATGCAGAGCATCTGAGAAGATGTTGTTGACTTCATGAGTTATTTTCTAACACTACAACTAGGCTACTCCTCAACACACCAGTGGGTCTACATGTGTGGCATTATTAAGTTGCTCCGTTCTCCATTTAATTCTCTCCGTAGATCTCCTCGTATGACCAGTAAAGCTGAATTACTTCCTTTCTCTACAGGAGGAACCACAAATGTCAGCAAATGTCAAGCGCTTTGGCTTTGCTTTCAGGCTTATTAGCCAAACATACGATCAGCCCCGTTTGCCCTTTTGGCCAGCAGTTTGATAGGTGTGACCACACGCATAAGCCTATGTAAGAACGTGTGAGATATAAAACCGGTCGCAGTGGGGGGGGGAGTGGAATTATCAGCAGCTGAAAGGCTGTGTTTTCAATATGTGTGCAACTGTGCACACACATTTAGACACAGATTCTCAGTCAGCAGAGCAATCTAAAGATAGCAAAGCCCCCGTGGAAACAGTAATTAGTGGGGTGAAAAGAGAGAGAAGAGGGGGAGGAGGACGAGGAGGAGGAGGAAGAGACATTGTTTGAACCATCTGATATCTGTTATATAATGACCTGTACAATGGAGACATGCTGGGTGAGAAAGTGAAGAAAAACCAGCAGAGTCAAGGAGTGATTTGAGCTATTTAGTGAGAGAGATGCAGAGGTGTGTGTGTGTGTGTGTGTGTGTGTGTGTGTGTGTGTGTGTGTGTGTGTGTGTGTTCAGTTTGCCGAACCTTTGTTGGAAGCAGTATCGGTTGCAGCACCTTCCTGAAATTTGTGTGTGGGCTGCAGAAAAATTGATCTTTAACAAGGCATTTTTTCCTTTTGTGGATCATTTGTATTTTTCTTGAATTGAGAGAATGAGCTGGACTTCTCTAAATGTTATTGCAGCTTTCCATGAAATTGGGTGGGCAGATATGTATGAGTTCTTAGAGGGAGCAGTCGACTAGATTTTGATGGGGATCTGGGATTTCCACCAACAGGCGAGAATAGGATTTTCCAGCCAAAACAATAAAGAAAGAAATCTGATTCAAAAATGACATAATGCGGGGCCAAGGTACCCATTTATCCTCATATTCAAGTGGTTGGTTTGGGGTGTTGCTGCAAGTTAGTTAGTTTTAACACTTTTGAAGATAACTTGCATCAATGTCCGTCTATATAACAATGCACAAAATAAATTGATTTGCATGGTCATCCAAGCAACACAAGACTCAATGCAGAAGAGGTTGAAATGGAAATTTGTTGCAGTGTGTATCCTCTTTCCAAACACACACACATGCAAAACTTCCCCCTTGTTCACTCACAGCAGATAATGCTGCACAATGCAGTGGAAAAGCCGAATCCTATTTCGGGTTCCTTCAGAAAGGCTCTCCCCCTCTTCCCCCCTTTTTGCTGTCCCCTTCAGTCTGCAGGTGGTGAGTGGTCATGTGTTGCTAGCTTGGAGAGGGTTTCTTATTTAGTCTTAAGCCCCAGGCTTTGTTTGGGAAGTGACTTGTGTGTGTGTGTGTCGTACACAATGGCTGTGTTTACATTTGGATTTGGTGTGAACATGTTCATCCATGCACGCACATTCATTCGCATATGCAGGCTTTGTTTTCTCTTTAGCAGAGAGAGGGGTGTAGGGTTTTTTTGCCTCGTCTTTAGGCATACCAAATAGATACCATTTTTGGCAAAGTTGTTGCATGGTGTTTAGCACGGATCACAACACTCACTTGGGATGGTTTGTTAATTTTGCAAATTTACTTTTTCGTGAGTTGCCTCATTACTTTTCTCTTTTTTCAATCATTTTTTAATCAGTCAGTTTAGTGATAGGTGCTTTCTTTTCTATGTACAGTATATTTCATACATTGTGTATCCTGTGCTGTGTTCTTCCTTCATGAGCAGGGTGCTGGTAAGACCAGAGGGTGTCATTCCCTACAGAGGGAACACTGAAGGAACACCATGGCCTTAGCGGGATGCCCTGACTACTTCTTGCGTCCCTCAAACTACCAGGTAAATATTTTGGGTGTTGTATGTATGTATGTATGAGTGCTTGTCAGTGTTGGATGGGAACATCTTAATCAAGAAAATGTTACAGCAATTGTACACACTACAGTTTGGTTCATGAGACAGAAAAGCTCATGCAGGGCTGTAGACCCTTCTACTTTGGATATTTTGACTTTCCTTGACATACCAGGAAAAGCTGAGAAAAACTAACTTTAACGATGGCCCCATTTCTTTTGGCTTTGCCAGTTGTGAGCCAGCATACACAATTACATTGCTCCCATTATTAATGTAATTAGTTGCACCTGTGGTTGACAAGTCCAAATGTCTTTGAGTCATATTCCACCTCATCGATAGTCAAAGCAAAATGCCTTGATTATAGAGGTGGTCAATGTCCACGATGGACAAACAACAACAATGGAAAAGTAATAGTATTGTAATCAGTGATGGCAGGAAGTCACGCAAACCTTAACTGCTTTGATAATAGAATCATTGTGAGTATGTTTTGTACTAAAGTTAACTAACTTAAAGGGATCATTTATGTGTGAGGCTTAATACAGTGCCTTGGATGACCAGGTAGAAAAATGGAATAAAACTAAGTTGAATAAACATGATTTATGTGAAAAACAATAGTTTGTTTATAATATCGTTCTGAACTTTTATTTCAATAAAATTCAACTTGGATCCTTTTTAAAGTTGCTTCTTAATATTGTTAATTATTGATCAAAGTTGTGGGGTGGGGGGGACATAGTATTTAAAAAAAAGATCTGCCCAACTTTCATCTGTGTTGTTAGTAGATAGTGCTGTCTTTGTGCATGCTAATGCTAAAGCATATGCTGTCTTTGCCAAGTAATCAATTAAATGTGATTAGGATTGATATCTTGGCTCAAATGTTGGTACATTTATTTTACAGCATTTTTATATTGTCCATAAAAACCTCTGCATTGAGTCAAATTGACACCTGTGAACTCGGCTGTGGGGCAAAGTTTGCTATTTTCCTGCATAATTCGAAAGCTACGTAAGTTAGCTGTTAGCTAACTGCTCGTGTATTTGCTGCGTTAAACTTCGTTCTTGCATTGTCGCCGTTTTTCTCTCATTTCAGAAATGAAGTTGGTGAGTAAAATGTTATCATAATGAATAATAATTATGTAAATATCTACAAAAGTAAGATCCACGTTAAAAATAGAAGTAAGCACTAGAATCTGAAAACACCTTTATTGGCATACCACCTTTACGGTGTATGTTTCAGCAAACAGATGTCTGTTCATGTATTTAGCAGACACTAAGCTAAATTAGCATTTATTTTGAATAGGTTTTTTGGATTGTTGCTTGGCCACCAGGGGAGCGTAAGTCCAATATTCTCTCTCCTTTAGCTCTGTCTCCTAAGACAAAATATGTGTTTTTGTAGCTGCTAAATGCTCCTCTGTGTTTACAAGCTAATTGCTAACTTTTCACTGTTCATGTTACACATATTATTTCATTAATATAAAAATACTGATTATTGCAGCTTTACATTTGGAATTATCTTTTTATCTTTAGGTTAGAAAAGGGTTTATGTTTGGGTTATGAGTTAGGGAAATACTGTAGTTAGGGGAACGTCCTAACACATATAGTTGTACAAACCTCTATGTGTGTATCAACATTTGTACAGTGGCTCTGTGAGTCTACTTGCTTCACAGTAAATGACTCTTAGCCTAGTTGGGTGAAATATGGCATATATGCAGCACAACAGACCCACTTCCACTGTCCAACTCTTGCAGAATGTGCCCTTTGTTTCTTAGCTCGGATTTTCTCCTCTCTAACCCTCCAGTAACCTAAAGAATTTGGCTAAAGAGCATCGTGGAGGTCTATAAATAGAGCGCTAAACAAACAACAATAACAAGCCGTGGGCTTTGTTGTGTGACAGGCCTGAAAGCATGGGATTGATGGCATGACGTCTTACTGGGACGGATGGGACGATAGAGGTGACGTAGCCACTATTCCTCTTAGTGGAGGTACATAAATGCACCTCCCTGCTAACCCAAACCGTGGGACCGCTGAGCCCCTGTTGAGCTGACATGAAGTTGGATTGGGTCACGTTAGCTTCCAGGAAAGGGTTTTGCACCAGTAAGACTGCAGTGAATAGTGAATTGAATCCCCCATAGAAAACAACATTCCTCCTCTCTGCATCTAGAAAAAAACTGAGTTTCATAGTTAGAGGGAGAGAAGTGGGTTACAACATTGCTCTGTGTGTGTTTTTATGTAAAGCTTGCCCGTTGACGTGACACAGCATGGCACACACACATATGCCCCATGGAGTCTCTCTGCAGGCAGTCACTGTAGGTTTAGTGTGTATAGATAAGGACCAAATGAGCCCTCTTTTCTACATACTTACATAACGCCAGGCATGTTTGGGAATCTGGGCTTCGTTCCAGGCCTGTCTCCAAAGTGTATGCGTCTGTCTCTTAGTGAGAACTTTGGATCAATGCCAGAGATGACTCTGAGGAAGCAGTTCTCTTTTTTCCCTCCCATCTCCTTATATATGAGTGTGTATTTGTTCATGTGCATACACATGAACTGCAGAGCACTGAGAAACCACAGTGCATACACTCGAAGCTCAGCTGAGTTATGACTTTAACCAGTCGGAAGAGCAGAAAGAATGAAGCGTTCAACAGATCCTCCCCTGAACGTCACTATTTATGCAAACAGTCCCGAACGTGTCTGTTCTGTCTGAGAACATGGATTACAGTTTATTCCTATCTTTATGTTTTGAGAGCTCAGATGTTAGCAGCTGTACGCAGTGGTCACCACGGCAATGGGCACGCTCAGTCTCGCACTTTCGAGGAAGCGTAGCAATTGATTCTCTGAAAGTATGTTGAAATGCCTAGATGTTAATGCTGGGGGCTATAGAGTGACAGTGGAGTGACAGCGGTGACGTTTGTAGAAGTTCTACGGACTCCAAGAACCATAACATTGGTTGAAATAAATGAAAACCACAGGAAATGACTCTTTAATTTCAGTAGGACAGAGAATCAAAGCAAGCAGTCCTCCAGAAGAAAGGAACAAGCGGGAGGAGACAACATTGTTCAAAGCCAGCAACCTTGAACAAGATTTCTTCACACAACCTCTGACAACCGTTTGACACTGTTCATTGACCTGTTAAAGTGCTCCTATTGTGCTTTTTGGCTTTCCCCTTTCCTTTATTGTGTTATATATAGATTTTGTGTGCATGTTATAGGTTTACAAAGTGAAAAAGCCCAAAGTCCACCCCAAAGGATTACCATCTTCCAGAGAAAACACTGTTCACAAACTGCTCCAAATAGCTCTGTTGTAGTCCAGCCTTTACTTCTGTGACATAATGTTCAATTATAATGCTCGCCTAGCTGCTTGCGTAGCACACCCTCATACTCTGCTTCTGACTGGGTAGTAGTCCTTAGGTACGGCGCGTGTGCAACTCCCAACAAAGATGGAACAGAAGTGTGATGCCTCACTCTGTAGCTAAAACAGAGCTCAACACACAGGGTGAAAAGAGGAGCTGCAGCAAGGTGCAGTACAACAAATATATATGGTGTTTTCTGAAAATTAAACCATGTAAAACTATTCTGATATAACCTCTAAATACAATTATGAACCTTAAAATGAGCATAATATGAGCACTTTAAGTTTTTTTTTTTTTTTTTTTTTAAAGAAATCTCATTTGGAAGGAACTCCAACATGGTTTAGCACAGACTGTAGTCAATCCACCAGCATATTGCATCTGAAAAGTATGTCTAATAAGGCTATTTCTGTAAATCTTGCCAAAGATGCAAAAACAACCAATTAGTCCTTCAAGAAAACCAGTAGTGCTGGGTTTGGGTTTTGTCAACTAGCTATAATTTTACGTTGGTCAATTGGTCCACAACTTTATTCCACACTGAAATATCTTAACAAACAATATCTTAACATAAAGTAGATGGATTGCCATACAATTTTAGTTCAAGACATTCTTATCCCGCTCAGGATGAATCCTACTAATTTTGGTCAGCTCGTAACTTTTCATCTAGCACCATCATCAGGTCAAAATGTCCAATACTTTTATGGCTAGATACCTGCAAAACTAATGACATTCCCATCAGCCTCAGTTGTAGTTTGTGTTTAGCACAAATTAGCAAAAGTTAGCATGCTAACTTAAGATATTGAACATGGTACACAAACATCAGCATGTTAGCATTGTCCTTGTGAATATGTTTGCATGCTGACATCAGCATTTAGCTCAAAAGCACCTCTGTGCCCAAGTGCAGCCTCACAGATTTGCTAGCAAGGCTGCAGACTCAAACTTGTTCACCTTTTAACAACAGGCACTTTATTGCACACCATAGAAGCCACATCAACATGGCCTGCACACTATCTATACAGATCAGCTAGTGCTGCTGAGGAGGGGGAGGGGGGATTTGCCTTGGGTTTACTTGTAGCTATATATTAACACCGCTGCTAGTGATATCTGTTACTAGATCTAGGACACTGTCCTGCCCCCAACTCCATGCAGTGGACACAATTACACTCTTATGTCCAGGAAAAGGTAATCCCAAACCAGTGCTGAAAGAAGAATTACGGACACAGATCGTATGGCTGTAATGTTTACCAACAACAACATTTCTCTCTTAAACTCTTGATTTGTCCTTAAGTTTCCTAACATTTAAAAAACAATGACATACATATTCTCTATGTGCCACTCCCAACTCTTCATTGTGGCTATAAGATTCTTACACCTTAATTTATTTATTTAGTTAAGATTATGTACATTTAGTAGAAGTGTGTCTGTGCATCATTGTATCCACATTTCCCCATAATACAGCCTGACATATCTGGTATCTTAGAGGAATAGTAAAACACGTAAGACTTTCGCTTACTTAAGAGTTAGATGACAAGATCTATTCCACTCTCTCGTCTGCCGTATTAGGCTACAACCAGCAGCTGGTTAGCTTAGCTTCACACAAAGACTGGAAACCGTGAATAAACACAGCTAGTCTGGCTCTTTCCTAAGGTAACAAAATCCCCCTACCAACAGCTTTCTAAGATATTTTAACTCTTTATATCTAATTTGTTTTATCTGTACAAAAACTGAAATGTAAAAACGTCAATTCACAGTTTTATGGGGCTTTATGTACCACTATTTCCTATATCCTAGCTTCATTTAGTTACTGCTTTTAGCCAAGAAATAATCCGGCACATAATTTACAGATGTAACAAATAGTAAGTTATCTCTATCATTTAAATTGGTGAGCTTTAAAGGTGCTGGTTGCCACACTTTCTACCTTTGAACATTGTCAAACTAGCTATTTCTCCATTTCCAGTCTGTGTGCTAAGCTAAGTAGCTTTTTTTTCAATTTACATGGTTTGTCCATGCAACATCAGTTTGTAAAGATGGACCTACCTGTGGATCCAGCAGAGTTTAAGAGGTAAATGTGAGGTTATCTCGTCTGGAGTAATGCTCATTGTTGTTTGCATGTTTGCTTGTTTTTTACTTTATGAACTCCAGGCAATGTCTGAGAAATGTGGTTCTAAAATAGTCCAGGGTTTTCCCTTTCACACATGTAGGACTCAACAAGAGATTGTCTGTGTCAGACACATTCTCACTTACTGGAAAAACGTTTGGTTTGGTTTAGACCTGGCTTGGCGCTGGGTAGAGTGTGCAGCTGACAGGACATGATGCGGATTACACCACGCTTTCATAATTTGGTCATAAAAAAACCAAGTCTCTTGTTCCTTCAATTTGTCTGACAATGTCAGTATCGGCTCTTACCAACAGAAGTTCCTGAATCTCGTTGTCTCTTCAGTTGACATTTTCTTCTTCTTCACCCTGATGTTTGATTTCTTCTGGTTCTGCATGAGCCGCATGAAACACCATCAACATGCCCATTCTTTTGCTGTGAACTCTCACATTTTGGACTTAATCAGAGATAACACAGAGTTTGTGCTATGGAGCTGGCAGCTAAATACCATTTATTGTCTAGTCCAACTGATTCGGACATTTGTGTTCTCACATACAGCTCCGCCGGGTAATGTCCAGATAATTTTAGGTTTGCAGTGCATGTGTGAAAAGGGCTTGTCTTTCATATGATGAGTAAGATATCAGAGGGAGTTTAGTGAGCAAGTTGTTGTAGCTCTAGCTGAAGCCTGCAGACTTTGTTTTGTCAGTACACAGGCCCTGTAGCCAAGTTGCCTTCCTTGGAAAGCTTTTGGCTTCTCAGAGCTATAAATCTTACTCTGGGCATTTATGGATGTTTCTGAAGCACTGAGGGGAGCTGCGAGTGTGTGTGCGTGCATGAATGCACAACTGGACCCCTGGCCACGAGCAGTTCCTGGAAGCAATGCTTTCCTCGTTCTGCTTTTTCCTGGAAAAGGGAAGATTGACAATTTGTTTGGCCTTCTACCCTCCATTTCTGCTCTGCAGCTATCCTGCCTTGAGGCTGCTTCAAATTAGACAATATGTGAGGAGCTTGGCAGTGTGTGCGTGCATCTCCAGACGTGTGAACTTGTATAAGTGTGAGCTGGTATGTTTTCTGGTATCTACTTTTTTTCTGATACGCACAAATCAGTATCTCATGTGAGTTTCCATTTGTGAGTTTAAGACTAGTGTGCGCGTGTGTGTGTGTGTGTGTGTGTGTGTGTGTGAGAGAGAGAGAGAGAGAGAGAGCGAGAGAGAGTGTCACAGTGCCACAGGATCAAAGTGTCACAGGTCTCTGAACTTAGGGCTTGATGTTCCTAGAAAGCAGAGGCATGAACCCACCCTTTGTCGGACCCTTTGAACTCTGAAAATAAGTTGTCTTAGAAGAAAATAAGTTGTCTTACCCTTCACTGAAATATTCGACATGTCAAACCCACTGCATGGTTTGTACCGCAATAAAATCTTTATTTTTTCTGCCTTTTTTGACAGGAGAGCATGGACCGCACTTCCTCTCGCAGGCCTGAGGAGCTGATTGTTCCAGGCTTTCAGCGCTCAGCCAATCAAAATGTCCCACATCACCATGGTAACTCTCCTCTCCTCATCCAACCTATGTTAAATCTATACAGAGATGAAAATCAGAAACTATGAAATATTGTCATATTCCCCATTCTCTCTCTATCTACTCGTAATGTTGTAAAAGATGGATGACAGTTACTTCCATATTTCCCTTTTTCATACCTTTCTTCATGGGATCTCTCCAGAGCCAAAACACATTTGCGGTTCCACTGAATGTTCTTCCTGTGTTCCTAGAAATCCCCATCTTATTCGCTATCGCCAACTCCATCTAGGACATTGTCTCCCTTCATCACTGCAGGCTCTGCTCTCCAGATGGAGAGGTTATAGTCAAGTGTTAAAGTGCCTCCCCCACTTTTTTTAGCACTGCTCAGCACTTTTCTACAACCCCCCCTCCACACACACACACACACACACACACACACACACACACACTAGCGCGCGCATTAGCCTGCTCCTAAAATATTCCTAGAAATCCCTTCAGCCATTGTGGAAAATCTTGGGAATCCTTTTTGGAAAGCGGCCAACTTGTGAAGAGCAGAGAATGTGAATTATCTCTCCCCAACCTTTTTTCTTATCCTTCACTTGGCTTGGTGGTTAAGTGGATTGTCTGCTCTGTGAGAGTATTAACTAAGACTTCACATGAACAGGGGCGAGTGGATGGTGTGTGTGTATATATAGGGCTATAGGTCACCCAGTGCAGGGCAGAGGGGAGTTTATGGTACATAGGCCATATGTCTGTGGGGCAGGGGGTGGATATAGTAGAAGGTATGCTGGTTCATACTCACTGTGGTTACATTACAGGCTGTGACACCACAGACGACCCCAGAGTGATAAGAGGGGGCTTTCTCTGCCTTTTTAACAACTGGAAAAACTTTTGCACTAATAATACTCCTGCTTTCCTTAACTACACATAAAAAGTATAGATTGCAGCAATTAACTTAAAGGTGTTATTTACGACATTCAGAGTCTGGGCTGGGTTTGCCTGCACATGGTGCTCACCTTTGACGTTGCAAGAGGGTGTGCGTTATGCTTCTGCTACGACTTCATCCAGCCACCATGGGTAATAATGGCCATTGGACCACCGCTCTCCCGTGCACTCCCGGCCTGGGCCAGAGCAACGGAGATTAGCTAGCCAGTGGGACCCGAACACGAAGAGACGGAGGGGGGGGGGGGGCGGCAACAGTTTCAAGGGGAGGGACTTGCATACACTAACATGCACGTGCACCCAGCCCACCTACCAAAACAAAGAACAGAGAAGTTCAGATTAACACACAGAGTGAGTGTGACTTCATTCTCTTCTCCAGACGCTATTACTCCACAGAATTTACTATGTCCTTTTCTGCAAAAGAAAGTGTACTGTAGGTTTGTGTACAGTGATCCAAATTTCCATCTACAGTATGTGGATCACATGCATCAGCATCAGGGAAACAAGCACTCCTTTTACAGATTAGTTAATGTTCAAAGAGCAGACGCCAGTAAAATAAGATGAAGATTGGTTCTGAATAAATAAATAAATAGATGAGATGTTTAACTGATCTGAATTTCCTATGCTAAAGGCCATCATATAAAGTTACATAAGCCTTAATCTGTCAAATGCCTATTGTTTTTAAGGAGACTCATTCAGTTTTTAGTGTAGCCATCAATCATTGAGTTTCCCTGATAATATGTCTTGGTAGAAAAAAAACCCTGATTGATAGCTTTAACAAAAAAGCCAGAGTCAAAGACACCCAGCTGCTGTTTTGTTCTGACTTTGTACTCCAGAGAAAGATCACATCAACCTCACTGATGGACGTGCTGTATATATTTAGATATTGCCAGGTCAGGTTACACGCCCTTCATTTATGCTGGGCCTGTCTTTTATGATGATCTGACGACATGTGTCATACATACCATGGCATTGACTGCATGTAAACCAGCCAATATACTGTACCAGATTTTATGTTTTGTTTGTATTTATTGTTATGAAGCCTCTTATTTGTTTTGTGTGCTTTTCCTCCAGACTTGACCTGCTTCACTTCAATAGAGTTAATTCATTGAGCTTTATAAATACAGACCTATGCTAGTTAGTTAAAGTTAAAAGTTCAGAAACTTGCATCTCAGTAATGATTGTTAAAAGCATTTTACTCACCTGCACTTACACATCCTGTGTGATGAGTGTGCTCAGACGTCACTAGTTTCACTTTCACTTTATTATCCATAAGGAAAAAACGGGCTTCCTACAATGCAAAATGTGACTACAGTGACAACAAAAAATTCAAAGTGATCTCGGTACAGAATTAAATGATTTGTTGACTCCTGCAAAAGTACCAAGTGCATGTTTATGATAAATATAACTGGAGTATATATTTTTTTATTGCAAATAAAGTAATTCAATTGCACTTTGCCCTTAAAAACCTGAACACCCAGCTCTCTTCTCTGACCTCGAGACTGCCGTCAGAGATCGATGATTGCGGGTTGAAGTGGCCAGGGACAAAAAGCGCTCATTCAGTGTATTCTGGGATATTACAGGAATGAATTGGCCACACTTGTATGGTAGGTTTTGTTGTCAGAAGCTAACCAGAGTGCTGCTGCAGTTCATCTACATACATTCAAAGTCACAGTTAGTAGAAGAGAAGGAGGAGGCATTTTCATGCTATATGTCCTCTGGCTTCACCGACTGAAGCCAGTAGTGCAGTGTGGGCCAAGCCAGCAACGGGAGGAGGGAGAGGAATGCCAATGAAACCATCATTATCCTCTTAAAGCTGCACTAGGCTACATTTTTATGTAAATCTCCTGCCGGCTTATCAGCCTTAATCGCAAAGTAGTGCTTCAACAGGGAAGAGAAAAAAAAAAATTCCTATTGCCAAAATTAAGATGGAGGATAAGATTTCTGGATAAAGTTCTGAAGAGTTACATTTATCGCTCCACCTGCAGCCTTTAATGTGTAATAGGCCTTTTTCACAGAAGCTATTTTGACATGTTACAGTAAGAAAAGCACGTGTAAATAATAAAAAATTAATCATGGCTGAAGTTTTGGGGTGGCCTCTAGCTCACCCAGTAAGAGTGTGCGCCCCATGTCCTCTGCAGCAGCCCAGGTTTGAATCCGACCTGCAGCCCTTTGCTGCGTGTCATCCCCTCTCTTTCTCTCCCCCTTTCCTGTCTATCCACTGTCACTATCGAATAAAGGGAAAAGCCCCAAAAACTAATCTTCAAAAAAAAAGAATGATGGCTGAATTTCATTGAGCTGTCTCCTTTCCTGGTATTATTCATATGGACTCACTCATATCTGTGCTTTTCCTACTATGACAAGTACAAATGTGAAAAAGGCCTACAGTATGTGCTCTCTTGTTTTTTTCTGTGTGTGTGTCCCCTCCCCAACCCATGTCCCACTCATGAACCCCAGCATCACATGCCCTTCTGTCCCAGAATGTCTTTTCTGTGTGTGTATGTGTGTCATGCATACCTCTTTGTGATCTGAGATGTGTGTGTGTGTGTGTGTGTGTGTGTGTGTACATGCAGTACAATGTGTACTTTTTTTGTTTAATTCTGTATAATTACATGCACATGCTCAACAACACTGCATAGAGTACATGGTGTCCAAGGCTGTGTGTGTGTGTGTGTGTGTGTGTGTGTGTGTGTGTGTTGGTGCCCTACTTTGTCCTGATCGTGAACGTTCCCTGAGTGCTGTAATTTCTTCTGACAGGAATGTCAGGAATTCTGTGTGTGGTGTTGGGGTGGGACACACATAGGACCAAAGGGCTTTGGACATGTACACACACACACACACACACACACACACACACACACACACAGGCCGTAGCACATACCACACTTGTAGGGACATTTAATGGACATACTAAGTCTTGCACTCATCTGCCCTTGACCTAAAACTGGCTTTATGAGAGATATTTCAATCCCGCTAGTACACTTTTCCCCACTAGCTGGCAGTGCACATATACTTATAAGAAGTGTATGTTTAGAAAATGCAGTCTGGAAGTTCAACTCCATTTGTTTCTGAAGGGCAATTGATTGTGCTGTATTAAGTATTAATCCTGGACTGACTTCAGTTAATTAATAACCAGTCAGGTTAAAAGACAAGCAATGACTGGCAACTGCCTTGTTGACTGCCCTGTAAGAGCAGCTCTAGAGACCCTTTCACCCTGGTTTGGTTTAGTGTGGGTTCAGTCTGTGGGTGACTGTTGGTTCCAATTTACAGTGCTTGATGAACAACTCAGCCCCTTGAATGACAGGTTTCACATAATCTGACCAATGGGAAGCTAGCGAGTTAGTCTAATACACAGCCATTGGAAGAAATCCAAGCCAAAATGAAATCCAACACGAGGAGTAGTGATACTTCAAAACAAGGCTGTATGTTCTCTCTGCTCTTGTGCTCGATGGTTCCGGACCACAATGTGCTTCTGACAATATTTAGACTGTTGACTGTGTTAAATAACAACTAATTAAAGGTCAGAATGATGTGGCATTGTCTCAGTATGCACAGTAGGAGTTTCACCCTAACAGGATCCTCCTGAGGCGAGTGGATCTGCTGTCCTGCAACTTTTGCTGCCACTCACTCACTTTCTTCTTCCACCCTTCTCCACCTCTCCCATCCCACTGTCCGCCCGCTTCTACAGACGACGATGTGGATCTGGAGCAGCTAGTGAATGACATGAACTCCTCCATGGAGAGTGTGTACTCTACGCAGGCAGACACGGCGCTAATCCTGAACAATGGCCATGTGCATGCTCCACACCAACACCACCACATGCACCATGCCTACGCGGGACAGGGCCAGTCCCACCGTCGTCACACCCCGCCCTTGCTCCCTTCCTCCCCCTCCAGGGAGAAGCTGCGGCACTCTCAGCCCATGCACATCCAGGCCGTCAGGTAGACACACATTACCTGTCCCCTGCATCCATTTCACTCTCTAATGTTAAGATAAAGACAGCTGGCAAAACTGAAAATATGTATAAAAAACAAGATAGGAAGAACACTTTTGAACTGTGTGCTTTTGTTGTTTTGTAGAAAATATAAATTAAGACAATAAGACACTCTTTGAAAATCACATTAATTAGAAAAGTGTTATTAATAAGCTTCTAAAGCATTTTGACGTTAGTCTTGTTTTGTTTTTGATTGTGATTTTAAAGGCCACAAACACTTTGCTATTTTATACCAAACTCAAAAATATCTTGTTGGTCAAAGATAACTTTTAAGCAATTTTTAATCGCCCGGTGGTAAGTGTCTTTTTTCCAAGGGCCCAGCTGGGGCCAGTCACAGACTGATGGCAGCAATAATGTAAAGGCTATTATTTTCTTTGATGGATGGCATGGCAAAATTGAGAATTAAAAAAAGCTAAAAGGCAGATTCCATTGGGGCCCTACATTAAGTCACTGCTAAAAGCTAACTTGAGATTTGAAAATATGACTACTTCTAAGTTTCCAACCGAGCAGTCCCACTGTAACTGTAGTTTAAAGAACGTCTTAAAAATACATTTTAAAAAAATTACCAGAGACTTAGACCTGGTAGGGGGCAACTTAGGCCCGGTGGGCCACCGGGCTTGCAATACACTGGGGGAAACCCTGCGGCATCATCATGTGTGTGCAGTATTGTCAGTGTTGCGATGACTAGCCAGCCATGACATTAGTGTATGTGTCTCCCTCTGCAGGTGCCTGCAGGAAGAGCATCGGCTGCGTCCAGCCTCCCTGCCTGCCATCCCCAACCCTTTCCCTGAGCTCTGCAGTCCAGCAGGCTCCCCCGTGCTCAGCCCCATACAGACCTCTGACAACCACGTAAGCACACCCATACCGCATCATTGGCACTAATACACACTCACTGAAATTATACAACTGACTGGAGGAGGCAGGTATGCTAGTGTTGGAAGCTTCGTGACTGAGTGGCTACCTTTCAGTGCTGGGACAGGGAAAAACTAACCCCACCAACGTTTCTGAAATGGTTACTGGTCAGTATCACAATAGTTGTGATATATTTTGGACTCCTCGTTGTATTTGATGTCCTTTACTTGACCACTATTGTGTGTGTGTGTGTGTGTGTGTGTGTGTGGTGAAACCCGCTGACTGGCCTGTTATGTTCAGGTCAGAACAGCATGTGTTGACTTTGGCTGCGGACAATCTTACCTTCTATTACACAGCTCACCCTGGGTTATCTGACTGTACTGTATGTGTGTGTTCTTGTGGAAGCATCATTATCAATCACACACACACACACACACACACACACACACACACAGAGTGACAGACATGTTTTGCTGTGGACGGAGGTGAGCAATGTCTCCAGGATGCTGCAGACAGAGCGCAGACTTCCGTAGCGGAGCTGGGAATACGGCTGGGAACATCTGCAGGTTGGAGCTCTCTGAACCTGTCTGCCGACTCTGGCAAGACAGGCGCCCATTTCCGGTTCACACGCTTTAACCTTGGCTCTTAACGTGTGTGTGTGTGTGTGTGTGTGTGTGTGTGTGTGTTAACCTTGCCCTTCCTTCCCCCGGTAGAGCCTCCTGTCCCAGGAATGTTCCATCCCTCTCAAAGATGTTTTCAGGATGCCCACCCTGAACAATAAGAGTTATTTTAGATGCTCAACCTTTCTTGCGCACTTACACATATAATTACACGCACAAGTGGCAATATTCAGTTCACACGCACACAAAAACATGTGATAGCATTATTTTTGCATTTTGTTGATCTCATCTCACAAGGTCTGGAGAGAGAACAAGTTTGCAGTTTGTACAAAGAATCGTTTGTGTGTGTTTGAGTCTGTGAGAGCTGACCAGATGTTGCATCATGTTGTCTTTCCCAGAACATCTACATTTTATCCAGTTTAGTTCATTTATCTATTGTCTTATGTATCTTATTGCTATAGAGAGGAAAATGCATTTGTATATTGCTATAAATAGTATATTTACATTTAGATATTTCTTAAAACTGCTTTGCATATGCTTTGTATCTGACATAGATGACACATTTCTGCTATAATGTCTCAAACTGATTATGGCTCAGAGGTAGGCAGCATTTTACTTCTTCTTTACTGCATTTTTTTTGTAGCATTTACCCAGGTTGGATTAGGCAGGACATTTTTCAAGACTGCTTATTGGCACAAAAACAGGAAGATGGTAGTATTTTTCCAGCACGAACAGCGATAAAGCTCATGGAAAAATCACTTCCAACATTCCATCATGTTTATCATTGTCAGCAAAAGAGAAACAACAAGCAATGGTGGCTGGAAGACTGATAAATGTGTGGCTGGAAGTGATGGGGATCATGGGAAATGAAAGCCACAAGTGTAAAGAAACCTCTCCAGTGTAATTTGATTAGTTCATTAACCAAAGTGATATGACAGTGATACATTAATGCTTAAAAGGCTACATGGAGCAACATTGATTGCATTGTTCGAGGGATGGCAATGTCGGTTCAGACTAAAATCAGCAGCTATTGGACAGTTGCTACTACAGTGGCAGACAATCAATGATCGCCTGATATTGGCCGATGGCCTGGTGTGTCAGAGCCTTAAGCCTTACATAGCTGTTAGCATGACTGTAGACTTTTAGTCTCGTTTAACAATGTTATGACTAAACCAGCCCCAGTATTAAATGGCCTCCTTTGGTGGATGCGTGTGGAACCATCGTGTACTTTAATTCTTTCTAATGCCATGACTAGTCTTCTGCTGATTGAATGAAACCTTTACTGATCAAATCACTTAAGTTCAGCAAGACCAGCGTCACACTGGCCACGACTTTAGCTCCAGACGTCAGTGCCTGTGTTGGCATGCTATGTTGTGTAATGCTATGTGTAAACTAACAGAAAGGCTAAAGGCTAGTGAAGATTATGAAGATGTTTGAGTACATGTATGCATGGATGTGTGCAAGTCAGTTTTGTCCAAGCTTTGAGGATGGCTGACACAACAATCTGTTCGTCTACAGACATAGTTGCATCGTATTTGCATTGGCATGGTTTTATCATAGGATCTCTCCCTCCAGCTGTAGAGTTGAACATTCTTCACTAAGCTTCAGTCTTTCTCTAAGGGAGCTTATATTATGAGCCAGTAAAACTGTATACGGTATGTGCGTGACATGACAGGTTTTTGGCCCTCATTGTCTCTAATAACATAAATGGATTTGTCCTCAGGGTATCATGAACAGATAACATGATGCTGTGTCTCCATCAGATTTTAGAAACTAGTTTAGGGGATCTTATTTAACTCTTTGCATGGGGTTTAGTTGCTGCTACTGCCAAAGACTGTTCAGTAGTCTGACTTAATGCTGAACTCTGATAGCAGCCGTTTCCCACGCAAGTTGTGGCAGTCTTACACCATACATTTCAGTAATGTTACCCCGGCTTTGACAAGAATTTGGTCAGGTCATGTCTTTCAACACTGGGCGAATGGGTTTGCTTTGGCATCATGACTGCGGCAGTAACGCAACTCCGGCCTTTATTTGTGGCCAGAGACACAACATTACAAACATCAGGGACAGCAGGGAGGCCCAGTGGTTAAAGAGACAATCTCTCAAGCAAAGAACTCTGTTTCAAGCCCCCTGTGTTGGCAAGCATCCAACCTGCTGCAGTAGCTTTAAGCAACAGCAACACTGACACTGAACCCCTTAACTTCTCTTTAAATGACCCTGACCTCTGACCTCCCTGTGGAACAAGGCTTTTAATGGAAAAAAAAGGATGTGAAAGAGTGTTATTCAGTGTATTATTATAGTATAGTTATAGTTATTATAGTATTATTAAAATATTTGGTGCTTGTGAAATTTAACAACCATTTACACTCTGATCGATTTTCTTTTTAGCAATGCCAGCACATCTAGGGATGGCAATGTTGGTCGGTTTGGTCGGTCCACCACTTTGTCCTGACTGCAATACCTCAACAACTATTAGATGAACTGCCGTGAAATTCTGCAAAGACATTATCCTAATGCCTTTAATGATCTCCTGACTTTTCCTCTAGCACCGCTAGATCAAAAACCATCGGATGGGTTGCCATAAAAGTTGTCATGGACGTTAATGCCACATTTTGGAGATCCCCAGACTTTCCCTCTAGCGACATCATCAGAAGAATTTCTTTTTATTTGTCTTTGATATCTAATACATGTCTGGAGCTAATGTTGTGATGGACTTGTCAAACCTTTTCCCCTCCATCCTCCTCGCTTGAAAGAGGTGGATGCTTTTTGAGATAATTCAGCATTGTTGATGTTGAGCCGTTGTGTCAACACTCTGAACCTTATGCTAAACAACATTGTCCCTCACATTTTTACAATGTTTGCCTTCTGGTTGTCTTTTAATAGCCGGTCTGTGCTTAGTGATTTGATAATACTGTATTTTACTATGCATTATTCTTATTCTAATTTGCTTGAAGAGATTTTTAATAGCTGATAAGACAGTTACTTATTTTTAAATCTATGGCTACAGTATATATGCTGTAGCAGTGTCACAAAAACTAAATTAAGGCACTTGAGTCAGAGTCACACACTCTCCGAGTTTAAGACTCATACCTCCCTCTCTGTCTGTGGTCAGCTGATGAACTTTTGCACGCGATGGTCTGCTGACCCACTGCAATCAGATCAGGTGCATGTGTGTGTAATGAAGATTTGCAGGACATTTTGAGTTTCTGCCAAGCAGTAAATGTTTTCAATGCCGTGGCAATGTAATGACGCAACTTTGTAATTTATCAGGGAACATACTCTTCTTTGCTTTGCTGCTTTTATTTTACGCTTCACACACACGGGCACGCACGCACGCACACACTTGAATGTGCTGTCGGAGGATTACATGTGGAATGTCAAACTAGAACTTGATGAAACATTCAGTTCTTCCTGTAGAAACTATAGAAAATGCAACTAGATAATGATGAGAACTGATTGTTTAAGGCACCTAAGAACCTTGGTTGTTAGTGTATAATATCTGGAAGAACTTTGAGGGGAGCCACGAATTCAGATTGTCTGCATCTGATTGCAACACTGATTAAACCATTTTTAAAATTAGGCTTTTGGACAAAACATAAAATGTAAATTCCTGAAGAGGGAGTTTTATTGGGATTTTATCATATGATATCAATGATATTGTACATGACCAAACTATGCAGCAGGCATTCATTCTGTGGCTGCAGAGCTTTGTGTTTCCTTCTCAGACCACACAAATTGGATTAAAGATGATGGGTGGATGGGATCTTTGCATGGAAAAATAAATCACTGTGTAAACATTTCTGCCAAATCTAAAGTTTTATTTCTATATGCCAAGTTCTGTTTTATTGGATAAATTGCACCAACGCCCACATGACTTTATTTAGTAAAAACTTTGGGTGATACTTACACAAGAAGGGATTCCCAGGACTAAGTATACTAAGTATCGATAATCTATCAGTCATTCGGAGGCTTTCTCTGTGAGAGAGAGATGGTGTCATGGGGTGGGGGGGGAAGTGAGCCACTCACTGAGGCTTTGTGGTGGCGCTCCAGTGAGGTGAAATTGAGTTTGGCCTGTCTGCAGAGCTAATCAGCTCTGTCTGGCTTGAAACCCGACCACTCACAGACATGAAAGACAACTGATGCTGTATTAGACCAGGGTGGGAAGTCACCAGCAACCAGCCTTCAAATGCTGACATTGGTGATTGGTGTGTTAGTCTACAATGGAAGCCTCCAACAGTGGTTTGTAGTTGCTGGTATAATAATTTCTACTATTGCAGAACAATCTAAGAATTGGCCGTTAAATGAATATCTATAGCCATTTTGTAAAAATGTTATGCCATTTACAGTAGAATAATTGGCAGGTAATATATACATCTTCAGAAAAAAATAACTAACAGATTTTTTAAATTTGTCTGGAAGTGATACTAAACTAACCGATTGAGGCAGCGGTAGGACAGCAACTCACGTGTTCTGCGAGGTAAAATTACTAGTTTTGTCAAAGGAGTCTGGTGGCTTTCAAGAGATCATGGATAACGTTTTCACTTCCCCCTCTGTAAACTTAAACAGAGCTGTCTGACAGCAAGGTAAAGCGGTGAAACATTCTAAATATAGTGATCTACTGTAGGTAATACACTGACTATGGATAAGTACCTCATACAACCCCACTTCAAAAATATCCAAACTATCCCTTTAACTATTCTGAAACATTACTTTTCTTACGTTTAAGCCATTTTGTAGTTAATGTTTCACTGTGTTTGATGGCATTTTCGTGTTACATCTTACAACTTCTATGAAGCCTCAGATAACTGACAGCTACCCTAAAACTTGTAAAAAATCAGGTAAGTGTTAGTGCGTTCCATTTAACTCAGAAGTTGAAAGGCTGAGCTGGGAATGACGTCACACCCGAGTTGATGGTGTTCCGTTAAAACAAGTCGAATTTCACCGTGGGGTTTGCTCTATCCAATGTTAGCGATACCATTTATAACAACACATTAGGCTGTTTTTTGTGTATACAAACAGCGTAACAACATGTCCACAGATAGAAGTTGGACAGTACTGTATTTAAGACTGATTGCTAATAAACTGTATATTACCACAGCTTTCACTGCTGTTGGTGCACGGAGCAGCGGCTTGCTCGATGTTCTGTAAGGTTCTCTGACTTCCAAACTCTGAAATCTGACTTCAGGGGGACGTGTTTCCGACTTAGAACTCAAAAAATTCCGACTTCCAATTACAAATGGAACACACCATGTGCCCCAGGCGTTCTCTTCCACCTTTTTTTTTTTTTGCCATCTTGCTTTTTCTGAAGTCCTCTGAAAGCACATGTGAATGAGGGATGGTTCACATCAGCTTGTGAAGAGATGAGTGTCAGTAGTCAATATTTTTCATGTGTTTTGTAAAGAACAAGGCACTACTAAGCACTATCTACAATTTCAATTCATTGATGGGAATATCTGACTTGTAGTAGCTTTTTAAGGTCTCTTGTAAAGAGGTTCACATACGCTTTCCTATTTGGATTTTTAACATTGGAATATTTAATAAATATGCCAATTCACAAAGTATTTGAGTGTTATTAGTTTATGTTTATGTCTATGATGAGAATTTGTCTGTTATTGTGACTTTGATCAAGATTAGACCACATTTTATGGATACATTGTGCATAAATGTAGTTAATTGCAAAGGTTTTACTTTCTTTTTCTTGGCAATCTACATTCATAATGCACATGACATCATTTTTTTTCTCCAGTTTTTATCAAATCATTTTTCATCACATACTATATTTCTTTGTATGCTTCACTATGTTTTCAATACTCTAAGTAGTAATTACTTGCTGTTAATTTGTCTGTGGTGCAGCAAATAAATTGCCACTTACAACTTTCCACATTATGCTTTTTTTGCATCCAAGTTTTTATCATTTTTCTTCCAGGTTTGTTTTCCTGCTGTCAAACCACGTCAACCTCTAAGTCCAGTCATTACATTTGTAAGTTTTATATTATCCTTTGACACCACGGTTTGTAAATAATAAAACATCCCAGAATGCATTAATAAGATGGTGGCCATCACTACCCCTGCACCCCCCCTATCTATGAATGAATTAAGATCGTTTTTTACAATCAGTGGGTTGTATTACTGTGGAACAGATCTGCTCTGGCTTAAGACAACCAGTTTACTGCCTGTGTTAGCTTGTAAGAGTGTGTGCATTTGTTGTATGTGTGTGTGTTTGCCTACAGCCTGATAGGTTTAGGGGCCCATAAACCACTCGGTCAAGTGGGCCTGACCCTGGTGCAGATTATTGTGTTTGACCTCTGACCCCGTACACACTGTGCTTGTGTGTATGTGTTTGTTTATAGGCATGCAGGTGTCTGTCCATGACCCTTCAATCCAATATGCTATGGTTTGTGTGTGTGTGTGTGTTGCTATAAGCAGCATAGGAGACCAATAACCCTGTACGTTTCCACCCCTCACCCGCCTCTGGTGGAGAAAAAAAGAGGGAAGTGGGGGAAGGGAAATCGGGGGGTCTTTAACTTGTTAGAAAGTTAAAGAACAAGTAAATGAACAAATGGAAACGGAAATAGAAAAATTAGAAAGAAAAGGGAGATTAAACCAAAGGAAAGTGAGCTTGTTATCTCCCTTTCTTTCACATGTAAGAGCCCAGAGTTATACTGCTCCCCAGATGGCTGCAAAGCTGCAGCATGAGACTGGAGGAAAAAGCCGAGCAGTGAAATAAAAAAAAACTGCTGGAGCTGGTTGTCATAGTTTACATTTTATCTTCCTCTTTTAAGTGTCTGTGTGTGTGTGTGTGTGTGTGTGTGTGTGTGTGTGTGCGGCTCATAGTTCTCATGCACACTGTATTAGGGGCCAGCTGGGTTGGCCTGCACTCTACACATGCGCCTTATTATGACTCAGTATTGCATTACTGACATTCCTCCATAGTTCTTTTCTCTTTCTCTATTTCTTTCTCTGTCTCTCTCTCTCTCTCTCTCTCTCTCTCTCTCTCTCTCTCTCTCGGCAGGCCAGATTTGCTGAGCAACCACCTCTTCCCCCCCAACCCCCTCTCTACCCCTCCCTTGACCCCCCTCAGCAAAGCCCAAACGCCCGACACGTGATCCCTACAGCTTCATATCGAATCACCCCACTGTTTTCTTTCAATTGCCTTCTTTGCAAACCTCGAAGCCGTGAGTGTGTGTTACACATGTTGCTCTGGTCCTAACACTCTCTCATAGTATTTCACATACTGCTGAGGAAGAGGATAGGAGGGAGGGGGTAGAAATTAAAACCGTCAGGCAGCTCAAAGCAAATGTCAGTGGATGCATAAGAATACGGGATGTGTGTGTATGTTTTCAGTGATTGGCTTAGTAGTTTGAGCTGGTTTTCCTCTATCCGTGTGTGTGTGTGTGTGTGTGTGTGTGTGTGTGCGCGCATTTGTGTGGAGTTGTGGGCGTGTTTTAGGGAGAAAGACTACTTTTGGTGCGGCGCCATCGGTAAAAGGAGCTGATGGTGATCTTTTTTGGGAGGGATGAGAGGATTTGAACGTAGCCTTGAAGATAAGAGTGTAGAGTACGTGACAGGTAGCAGCTCACCTTTTAAAAATCCCACACTGGGTTAATCCAGTGTGAGGAGGAGGAAGGGGAGGAGGAGGAGGAAGGGGAGGAATAGGAGGAGGGAGGAGAGGAGCGGCGGCTCATACCACTCTCCGCAGCTCAGCCTTTATGCTGCCCAGCACGAGAAGAAGGAGCAGGCTGTCTCTCTTTTGCTCTGTCTCTCTTTCACTCTCGTCCTTCCTCTGTCACTTCCTCCCTCTCCCCCTTACCTCTCGCATTCTCCTTGCCAATCTGTCCCTCCCTCCCTCCCTCTCTTTCTGACTTCCTTCCCTCCCTCCCTCTCCTTCCCTCCTCCTCCTCCTCCTCCCCCCCTCCCTCTCTCTCCCTCTCTCCCTCTGTCTCTCTGTGTCACTGGAAGGCGTCTCAGTGTGAAAATGCCATCCTGCTCTCCAGACTGTTGCCTATTTCAGGCTGTGGAGGTAAAAGACTTGTGTGCGCGTTCCTTTCTTTTCCGGATGTGTGTCGGGAGCTGTGTGTGTGTACGCGTTTGCTGTTATCACTTTGCAGCGATGAGGACCTTTGCATTTTTCCACCGTCACTGTTTCTAAAACTTTTTTCAAGCAAAACTCATGCGTCATGAAATCACTTTTTTCGTACGGGGGCGTGAGGGAAGAGAGGAGGTCTTCTGGCTTCTGGAAGAGAGCGCTGTGACGTTGTTTCTGGTTGCATTTGGAGTCTCTATTTGCAACACTGTGCTGGTTTTTTTGTGTCATTTCTAGGCCGCCGTTGCTGTCGGTTTTTGGTGTTTTGTTTGTTTCTACTTTGTGGTGCCAATGTTCGACTTCATTTTCCATACCATACTTCCGGGCCTTACCCATCACCCTATTTGTGTCTTGTCTCATGTAATTTTCAACAGTTGTTCCCCGGTGGTTTTGTGTGACGTGCAGGGCAGCAGAATCCCTGCCGTGGACAGAAGATGTTAAGTATGTGGGTGTGTAAGGAGACACACACATACACGCGCGCACACACACACACACACACACACACACACACACACACACACACACACACACACACACACACAATTTCCTTCTGATATATGGAAGATAATCTGAATCGTCTGTGTGGTTTTCAGGCACTTTCCAATGTTAATTTCCTCATATTTATGTGTTGCGCTGCATGTGGTAGCGAGCTCTCTGTGGCGTGGGTGAATCTGCTCATACAGTGGTGTGAAGCAGCTGGTCTGTGGTTATCTGTGCAGCAACACACTCAGAGAAGACAAAATTACACCCGGTTTAAATTTCGGTTTGGGCACTTGGCTGATATGGTTCAAAATGGCGCAACAATGGGAGGTACTCGTGCTTTGAACTGTACCCACTTGCTGCTCCCAGCGATGACATTTTTGAGGACAAAATGCAAGATGTGTAATACATAATTTTATCTTACTGTCCAAGTGTGAATATTAGTTTTTTCTCCTTTTCCGATTGCAGATATTCTTGCATGTGACAGAAAACGTGTTATTGTGGTTTGTGCGTGAGCAGGTTTACATGCGTATCGGTGGATGTGAGTGAGTTTGGTTTAGCCGTGGACAAAGAGTTGAACTGAGAGCACAGTGCTGGCCAACCTTTCCTGGACGTCATCCTTCTTCCTTTTTTTTAAGCGGTTCTCATGTTGGAGTGATAAAATCATATGAACAGGACTTTTTAAGAGTGGATTTGACAAAGCACCTGGGTATGGAGGTAAATGTAGCCTCTAATCTGAAACATTCTCCCTTTTCTCTTGCGGATTCAAATTCCTGAAAGTGGCTCAGGACACATCACGCCCTGTGACTCTTATTAGACTTTTTCCAGCCTGTCAAAACATGACCTTCACTGCTCTTGTATCCACATTCCCATTATTATTCCCATGTGTTTCCAGATAGTGAAGGTGTGGAGTGAGGATGGGGCCGGTAAAGTGGTGGAGATCCCAGCAGACATGACGGCCAGAGATGTGTGTCAGCTCCTGGTCTACAAGAGCCACTGTTTGGACGACAACGCCTGGAGTCTGGTGGAGCACCACCCCGTCCTTGGCCTCGGTAAGAATGTGTGTGTATGTATACTGTATATGGTGAGTGTGTGTGTGCACACAGGCATGGATTTGGCAGACTCTTGTGTCTATAGTCATGCTCCTTTTGGCAAAAATGAACATCAATCTACTTTTGATACTACTTTGTGCCTCTCTGTATCTGGGTTGGTTATGTGCAGTAGTGTAGCAGTTTATGATAGGGTGATACAACAGCAGTCAGGCGACCCACCACTAATATGAGTCAAAATCTGTTACATTATCAGTTATATTTTCCAAAAAGAGCCTTAATTTTTGCTCTTTTTCTGTAAAAGGCTATGTCGTTCAGTAGACAACTGTGATGCATACAGTTGTGATGAAATATTTTGTTTAAACCAGCCTTGAGAAAGTGTATAAAAGAAGGGTACAATTAATTATGGAGCATTTACCTTCCTACATCTGTGTGTGTGTGTGTGTGTGTGTGTGTGTGTGTGTGTGTGTGTGTGTGTGTGTGTGTCTGCATGGTTGGGAATACTCTCTTGTGTGTATGTTCACTTGAGCATGGCACCAGTGCTTGTATGCCTTCTATACGGCTCAGGGAGGGAGGTGTGTTGGTTGTAGGATTAAGTATTTCCCATGTTCCGCTTACATGCCTGTTCCCTCCCAATAATTCGCTCAGTGGAAGAGAAAAAACAAAAACATAAGACTCATGCTTTGCTTCTTCACTTTTGCAGTGTCTCCTTTTGAAGCTTTATTTATGTCTTCATTTTTTTTCTCCTGGGTCTGTCTTTGTCCTTGGTGAGAATTTCCTACTCTCGAGTCATATTTTTAGAGTCAAAGGATTGCTTTGTGCTTTGCTGCTTGATCTGCGTTTCTGAAAAAGGTGCACTGGAGAGATGGAATGTGAGGTGAGGAGAGGGAGGAAGGGAAAAAGAGAGAGAGAGACAAAGAGTGAGAGAGAGCAAAAGAGAGGGAGAGATTAAGGGGGGGGTGGAGAGGCCTGGACTAAAGCGTCATACCCCAGCTGGAAGGAACCAATCGCATTTCTCTGTCAGACGAGCCCCTACCCTTCCCAGCCAATGAATCTTTCCTTAACCCACAAAAAAAATCCCCTGCTTGCAGCCAGCGTGCACACACACACACACACACACACACACACACACACACACACACACACACTCAAAAAGAACTCCGAAATTTCCACCCTAAATGACTACAGTTTTATTTTTTTCTTAATTAAACAAGACTTTGTGAGTTAATCTGGAAGGGAGATTTAGTGCTAAATCCCGGTTGCTATCATATTGCGTGTGTGTGTGTCCATGCAGAACTGGACCATCCTGTCACTATCTATTTCTAAGTGGCCTCACTCTGAGATCATATACAATCAACTTCAAGAAAGAGGGCTGAAAACACACACACACACACACACACACACACACACACACACACACACACTATCTTTGTGGGGACCCGTCATGACATAATGCATTCCCTAGCCCCTTACCCTAACCTTAACCATCACAACTAAATGCCTAACCTTAACCCTTACCCTCACCATAACCATAACCTAATTCTAACCCTAATCCTAAAATCCAGTCTTAACCCTCAAACAGCCCTTTAAAGTTGTGGGGTCCAGCATTTTGGTCCCACAAAGCTGTCCGGACCCCACAAGTATACTGTATTCATGGTTTTTGGACCCCACGAATATAGTTACACAAGAACACACATTCACACACACACACACACACACACACACACACACACACACACACACACACACACACACACACACACACACACACACACACACACACACACACACACACACACACACAGAAAGAAAATAATTGTGCCTCTGTGGTGCACAGTGAGCAGGTTAGGCCTGTGTGAGCTCTTAATGTGTGGTTGTGTGTTTGTCTGTGGCTTGTACTTTGCTTATGGCTTCGCTGCTCTCAGCAATCAGCCTAAATACATGACATCATCTTCCTGCAATGCCCTCACCACCACCTCCTCCTCCTCCTTCTCCTCCCCCCTCTCCATGTCA